>NC_052626.1:118883211-119112044 GCF_016161935.1 Mauremys reevesii
TCCCAGAGGAGTCACATGGCCCAGCTTCACTCTCCCCACCTGAACCATGTCCCAGGTGGGGCTGAGACCCATTTCTCCTTAAAGGGCCAGCCACCTGGAACAGGGACCATGTCCATTCCTTCGAAAGATTTCCTCCTGATTTTCTTCCTCTTTGGTTCACCAATGCTAAAGAACGATAGTCACTGGCTGCTGGTAGGACCCATTAACCCTCTCTTGGGGGCCACCCCCACACTGCTCCCCCAGTCCTGGCATAGCAGAGTTTCCCGGGGTAGGGTGCTGGGGGTGTGTGTCAGCCCATCCCCTCCCGCTGGGTGTGTCTGTCCTACCTCAGTGGGGTAGGAGCGGGGTTCAGTTCCCATGGGGGCCAGGGCACGCAGTGGGGATGGCAGACAATGACCCCAACTCAAGGGGGCAGAGGAGGGACAATGCCCCTGGTGGGGCGGGGCAGGGCTGAGTGACATCACTGGGGTGGATGATGATGTCCCAAGAGAGGTGACAGGGGAGGGATGGCCCATGGATCTGAGCCCCACATTGATCTCCCTGTTATATTCCAGATGCAGTCGACTTACTATCTGCAAGGCCTGCACCTCTTCATCCCCAACATTTTCCAGCACAACAGCACGGGCAGTGGTGCGGGCAGCAGCTACACGGTGAGGGGCTGTGGCATGCAGTGGGGATGGCAGGCAAAGGCATCAACTCAGGGTCTGAGTGACATTGCTGGGGTTGGTGAAGACACCCCAAGGTGGGGTGATGGAGAGAGGGCTGGCGCCAGGCCAAAGGAAGAGACCATCTTGAGCAGCACGGGTGAATCTTGCTGCCCATTTGATTAGGGTGACATCCCCAGCCTGGGCAGGGAGGCGGGTCCAGGATATCACTTGCCCCTGACAGCACAATCCCTCCTTTGTGAGAGGCCCAGCGTGAGCGGCATGTGATGCTGGTTGTGGTCACCGGCCAGGCTGGAGATAGAACAGAAACTGTCCCAGCTGCTTCCGCTTCTCTGCAGGTCCCGGGCAGCTGGAGGGGAGCAGGGTACCAGGAACAATTTGTGTAGTGGGGGTGCAGAAAGCCATTGAACCAAACTGTAAACCCTGTATATGATGGAAACCATTTCCAGCCAGAGGGTGCAGCAGCATCCTCAGCACCCCTAGTTCCAGCACCTATGGCGGGGAGGGGATGGGGAAGCAGGGGGAGAGTCAGGGCTGGGAGAGGTAGGAGATGCAGAATAAGGGTTTTCAGTTGCTGTAGAGTTATTTCTCAAGGCTATGCCTGGTTCTGTTAGCCCAAGGACTGGTTCTGACCCAGTTCTCTCTCCTTAGATCCCCAGTGCTTGGTTCTGTTAGCCCAGGTGCTGGTTCTGACCCAGTTCTCTCGCCTTAGATCCCCAGTGCCTGGTTCTGTTAGCCCAGGTGCTGGTTCTGACCCAGTTCTCTCGCCTTAGATCCCCAGTGCCTGGTTCTGTTAGCCCAAGGGCTAGATCTGACCCAGTTCTCTCTCCCTAGTTCCCTGATGCCTGGCTCCTGTTAGCCAATGTGGTGGTCCTGCTAGTTCTGGTCCCGCTGAAGGATCGAGTCATTGACCCGTTCCTGGTGAGACGGAAGCTGCTGCCCTCGGCGCTGAAGAGGATGGCTCTGGGCATGTTCTTTGGCCTCGCCTCTATCATTGTGGCAGGTAATGCCTGATGGCCCTGGCTGGTGGGTGGGAGGCTACTGCCCAACGCCAGGGCTGGAGCTGACCAGCATTGCGGGGGGATCCCAGAAGATGGCTGATAGACTCTCCCTGCCATGAAATCAGGGGCCGATGCGGCCTTGCTCAGATGGGGCTGACCCCTTCTGAGCATGTGTGGGGGAATGCCACATTGATCCATCCTGCCCCTCCTCGGCAGGCGCCCTGGAGACCAAGAGGCTGCAGTATGTGAAGAACAACCAGACCATCTTGCAGCACATCGGAGAGGATGTGTACTCTGCCGCCACACTGCCCATCTGGTGGCAGATTCCCCAGTACCTTCTCATTGGCATCAGTGAAATCTTCGCCAGCATTCCAGGTAACCGTGCTGGGTTTGTCCAGTGCCTAGCGCGTTGGGGTCCAGTAACAATAAGGCAGCACGGGTGAGATGTGACGCGCCAGGTGGTGGGGCTAGACTGAGCATGTGCAATGGGTCTGACTAACAGCCCCTAGCACCGTGCTGGGTGGGGCTGAAGAACAGCAAATACAGCTGTATCTAGGAAGGTGGTGATTGCCTCTGATTTCATGAAGCTAAGCAATGCAAGGCTTGGTCTGTAGATAAATGGGTTCAAGGCAAGTGCTTGGGTTGGGGCTGCCAGCTCATCAATCAGCTGGGATGGTAGCAAACAGCATGTTGTTTGATCCCATGCCCTGGTGGCTAGAAGCAGTGTTTGTTTGCCCTAGTATTACTGAGGTCCCTCAGAGCTCTCTGCTCTCCCCCAGGGCTGGAATTTGCCTACTCAGAGGCCCCCAAGTCCATGCAGGGAGCCATCATGGGGCTCTTTTTCTTCATTTCTGGCGTGGGCTCGCTCCTGGGCTCTGGGCTGCTGACTCTCCTTTCAGTGCCGGAGCATGGCTGGATGAACTGCCCCAAGGACTTTGGTGAGTGCGGGGCCCGGGGGTGAATACAAAGCAGAAGGGAGAGAGGCAGCCCCTCAGCAGAGCTGGGGGTGGGAAATGTATCCCTGGGGCCGACAGGGGGTGCTTGAGGCAGGTGGGGAGATAGGTCTGTTCTCCACTCTCAGGCCTCATCATCCCACTGCCAGCAAGGGGAGCTCTCCATAGAGGGGGTTCTGCTGACAGTGCCAAGGGGGACGGGTCCCTGGGGCTGGGAGGGTGGAAGATGGTGTCTACTTGGTGCTGGGTTGAGCTAACTGTGTAGGGAGAAATATGCCCTGGGCTAGGGTTGCTGCAGGGGGGAGAGGTGGAGGGTCTGCCTGGTACCAGCAGGGGGTGCTCTGACAGCTCACCCCTTGTTCCCCCAGGGAACATTAACAATTGCCACATGGACTATTACTTCTTCCTCCTGGCTGGGATCCAGACTGTGACCTGCGTGCTCTTCTTCTGGATCTCTGGCCTCTACGAGAGGCAGCAGCAGCAGCCCAACTGCCGTGCCTGCGTCGGCCGCGAAGGGGACTGAGGGGACCCCGCCCCCCTCCAGCTGCCCCTTTCTGCTCAGTGACTTGCCTGCTCCCATGCAGGACAGCTGGGTCAGCAAACCTCCCTGGAGAAGGGGTGGGAGGGATGCCCCTAGTAGGGCACCAGGGACTCTCACCCATAAGGCACCCACAGGAGGTAGGGACAGACTCAAGCGGGAGGGGGATGCCCTAAGGGGCAGCGCCTCCTCATGGCTCACTTGGGGGCTTGTCGGAGACCCTTGAGAAACATTGTCCTGCCTCCTTGGCTACCCCCAGGCTCTAAGATCCACCCTCCAGTCCCCAGAATTCCTAAGGATGCCCTCTCTTGCCTGGGTTTTGCTATCCAGCAGTGTCCTGATATGGCTGATCTCCTGGGACGGGCACCAGTAAGGGGTTAAATCAACAGGCAGAAGGCACTGGAAATGAGGGGTTGGGGGGCTGATTCCCAGAGCCCAGGAGAGGGTGGAAGATTTGCCCCATCCTATTCAAGGGAAAAATCTCCTCCTCAACCCCTGCTAATGTCAGGGCTCAACTGGGCAAAGGCTGGATACAATCTCAAAGAGTGGTAAACCTGCTGGCACCACTGGCGGATGGGACCTCAGAACTGACACGATCCGTGTTACTCTACGTAATGCTAAATGGGCTCTGATGGGGAGAGGCCAGCGGTGGTGGCTTGTTCCTGGCTGTTCTCTGGGGGTTGGTCCAAGTGGAGGTGTTTGTAAAGATGGAATTTTAGAGCGGGGGGGGGGGGGGGTTAATTTATTGGGGGGGGGGTTGTTGTTGGATAAAGGTGCTCCAAGCCACCAGCATGCGGTGGAAAAGACAGAGGGGTGAATGCAGTGGCCCTTAAGTGCCCAGCTGGCATCTATGATTTTATGACGAGTGAAAATAATGCAGGGAAAAGCACGGCAGATCTCAAAGCAAAAACATGTTCCTGTAAAAAACAATACTCCAATGAAAAGAGATTTCTGTAAACGAACAAGACTTGCACCTGGAGCCTTGCAACCCAAACACTGCGGGAGAATCTGAAACCAAATGGACTGTTATCAATGATGGGGATTGCATTTCACGGCAAGGGTCCATTTCCAGTCTATAAAGGGTTGATACGTGATGGCTGGCTGTTCTAAGCAGGTTAAAGACATGACCAGTGTGTGCCAGAGCTGCTCATGAGCACATCAGCAGAAGATACTACAGCTGGTTAAGTGGTTAGTAAGATTATTATGAGTACTGCTGTGTGCCTCCTCACCTCACCTTCATCCAACTCAAAGACAACAGACAGCTGGAGGAACACCAGGAAACAATGAGGCAATATTGCTCAGTGGTCTCAGCGCACCAGTTGGCAAGTTTGTGGAAGGCATCCTGGCAAAGCAGAGTTTGAAAGGAGGATAATGCAGATGGTTATGAAGAGTAGCAGCCTTGGAGAGAGCACAAAGGTGCTTGTTTGAAAATTGACCAAGTGGGCGATTGCTGCTGGCACCACTGGCAGAGCAGCGTGGGACAGAATGGACGAATGATCTATAACAGATTAATAGGGCAGTCAATTAATTGCAATTAACTCGAGCAATTAACTCAAAATAAATTAACTCAATGTAAGAAAATGTGATTCATCACAATTTTAAATCACATTGTTAAATAACAACAGAATACTCGTTTAAATTATAAATATTTCTGGATGTTTTTCTACATTTTCAAATACATTGATTTCAGTTACAACTCAGAATACAAAGTATACAGTGCTCTTTAGATTTTTTTTCTTTTTTTACTGTGCAAATATTTTAAACAAATAGTATTTTTCAATTCACCTCATACAAGTACTGTAACGCAATCTCTTCATTGTGAAAATGCAGTTTACAAATATAGATTTTTTGTTGCATAACTACACTCAAAAACAAAACAATGTAAAACTTTAGCGCCTACAAGTCCACTCAGTCCTACTTCTTGTTCAGTCAATTGTTCAAACAAGTGTGTTTACATTTATGGGAGATAATGCTGCCCTCTTCTTATTTACAGTGTCACCTGAAAATGAGAACAGATGTTTGCATGGCATTTTTGTACTGACATTGCAATGTATGTATGTGCCAGATCTGCTAAACATTTGTATGCCCCTTCATGCTTTAGCCACTATTCCAGAGGACATGCTTCCAAGACTGACTGGACTTGTAGGCTCTGAAGTTTTACATTGTTTTATTTTTGAGTGCAGTTATGTAAAAAAATAAATAATTCTACATTTGTAAGTTGCACTTTCAAAGAGATTGCACCACAGTACTTGTATGAGGTGAATTGAAATACAATTTCTTTTATCCTTTTTACTGTGCAGATGTATGTAATCAAAAATAATCATCTAAAGTGAGCCCTGTACACTTTGTATTCTGTGTTCAGTGGCAGCACCTTAAAGACTAACAGATTTATTTGGGCATAAGCTTTCATGGGTAAAAAACCCACTTCTTCAGATGCATGGAGTGAAAATGCATCACTCCATGCATCTAAAGAAGTGGGGTGGGATAGCTCAGTGGTTTGAACAAGGGCCTGCTTAAACCCAGGGTTGTGAGTTTAATCCTTGAGGGGGCCATTTAGGGATCTGGGGCAAAAATCTATCTGGGGATTGGTCCTGCCTTGAGCAGGGGGTTAGACTAGATGACCTCCTGATGTCCCTTCCAACCCTGATATTCTGATTTGGAGATGCTGCCTTTGAGGTGCATGTCATCAAAGGCCTCTGCAATGGCAGGGAATTGAAGTGAGACCTGTAATATCCAGCTAATCCTGCCCACAGGCCCCACCAGGAACTGAAACTGCTAGATTTCAAACAGCTCTACTTTCCACCTCACTGACAAGCCTGCTGCTTTCCCAAGGAACCTAAGGTCTCGACAATCTAACCTCTCGGCTGAGTCAAGCTGAGGGGTTACAGGAAGAGGAAGGCGAAAAGCTCCCAAGGTCTCTGCCAAGCTGAGTGAGGAGCAAATTCCTGCCTGTGAAGAGAAGTTTTCAGATCCTTATTTTACAGATGGTGATCTGGGGCACAGAGATTAAACTCCCCCCCACCTCGAACATTCATGCATAGGGTGCACAAAATTAAACATGGGCATTTGCATGAGTGGGACTTTCCCAAGGTCAATGCCGGAGCGAGACACCTCTTCTGCAGGCTCAGCAAGGGAGCCATGCGGTTGCTTTCCTTAGCAATGGAAAATCTAATTCTAATCAGATGGTCTGTGGGCCGGGCTGTCAAACAGGCTGAAGCTGCTGGCAGTGGGGAGGGCAGGCTGGGACAGCAGGGAGAGGGGAGCCCTGCTGCCTGGCTCAGGCCCCAAGGGAAACTTTCCCTTTTAGATAAGGCTGCTCTTAAGAGGCCCATTCTCACCGTGCGGCTGTGTGGGATATGAATCAAGTGCACATATGTTCCTGCTGACCTCACACGCAGCATGTTACTCTTCATGGAGACATCTCTTCGAGCCTCCAGCACAGGGCTGGTGTTAAGCCACTGTCATGCTCCCTGTATTCTTGGGCTGTGCCTGGCCCTGGCATAGGTTAGAGCAGCCCCAGGGCTGCTCTGATTCATGAGCTGCTTCCTGTGGCAAGCAGGTAACAGCCACAGTGAATGCAATTCAGCTACGCCCACGATCCACCTCATTTACTGGGGGCTGGTAGCTAGGCCCTTCTCCCAATTCTTTACCAGCTGGGAAGGCCCCTCAGTGCAGGGGGGATATTCTCAAGGGGCCATCCCCCATTCCCCTCTACAGTCCAGTGGAAGAATGGCCTACGGTGGCAGATGGGGCCTGAGAATGAGGCCGAGTGACTGGAGAAGTTCGATAGCAGAGGGAGCCTGCAGCTGCTCATCTCCTCCTTCCACCCAGGGGGTGCTCTGAGTATAAAGGCAGGGAAGGATGGAAAGGTTCCCCCTGCCCCATCCGCACAGGGGGTGGGTATTTGTTTTTAAATACTTTATTTTTGTAACAACATAAGAATTAAAAATCTTCCATAAATAAAGGACCCGTCATGGCAGCCTCCTGACGCTACAGGTATAAAATGCCAGAGATCGTACAAAACGAACGCAGGGCCAGGGTGAAGGGGGCCGGATGGTACCCCCGTGGAGGGGGCCCACCCTTGCAAGATGGGCGGGGGGGGGAGAATATCCCGAGGGTCAGACCACAGGAAGGACATTCGCCATGAAAACCATCACAATCAACACAACATTGCAATGAGAGCCAAAGCAAAATGGGAATCCGGCACCGGCTTGCCCCTCGGTGGGTTGGAGACCAGTGGGGAAAGCACCCCCAGAACCTGCGCGATAACCAGGATGCCTGGGTTCCAAATCCAGGAGGTCAAACTCCCTCCAGTGAGAGGGAAAGAGGGGCCTCAGCTGGGATCAAGGTAGCAACTGAGGGGGCCCAGGCTAGATCTCCGGGACAGAGACAGAGTCACTATAGAACGCAGCCCTGCGTCCCAGTGATCCAAGGGCGTACGACTCGTCCCTAGTGGGTAGAGCCCTGACCCCTGGCAGCAACGCCAGGGGGCAGTGCTCTCCTCCGAACACTGACTGGGAGGGAGCAGGTTTGGGCAGAGAATGCCCAGTGGATCCCAGTGCAGATCCCTGGGAGGGTGGCCAATGGGAGCGGGGGCTGGTCCCTTACTGCTTTGCCCTGCACGGTATCAGTGGGGTGCGGGGGGGCCGAGGTCAGGAGCTGCCCCGGATCCTCTCCATGTAGCTCCTCAGCTCGTCAGGGTCCCGCAGCCCCATGTCCTCGCAGACCCAGCGGATGTCGTCCTCGCTGGCCACCAGGATGGACTGGATGGTGGGGGCGGAGGAGGGCGGGGGAGACGCGGCGCCCTCAGGGGCCCGGGGCGAGGCAAAGGTCACAAACTCCACCCGCTTACGCCTGCCCCCTGGTGCAGCCACCTCTTTCCGGGACAAGGTGCTGGGGGGGGCCGGGCTCCCCAGAACCGCAGGGAGGAAAGTGCTGGTGGAGACCCCCCCGTCAGGCCCCGTGACCTCAGGGGCCCCAGCCTCCCCACTGCCTCCCTCCGTGCCCGGGGGAGTCCCGCAGCAGCAGCAGCCACCATCTTTGGCAGGGGTGGAGGGGTCGGGGGTGGGATTGGGGCTGAGCTCTTGGTGCTGGTTGCAGCGATCCAGCTGGCGGCTCAGCTCCTCCTGGTCGGTGCCCAGCCACACCCAGTTGTGGGGCTGCTGGGTGGAGGGGGCCAGGCCCGGCCCGGCATCAGGGGGCTCCTTGCGCTGATAGCGCAGCACAAAGACAATGCAGTTGACGAGGAAGATGAAGATGGCCAGGCAGAAGACGCCCAGGAGAACATACATCCCGATTTCCAGGTCTGTCACCCGCTCGGGGGCCTTCACCATCTCATCCTCCTCCTCCTCCCCAGGCCCGTCATCCTCGGAAGAGGTGCCGCCCTGGGGCCCCTCAAACTTGGTCAGGTCGGGTCCCACCCCGGCTGGGGCCCATTTCTGGGGCCCCACCATGGGCTCCGTAGCTGCTGCTGTCACCGCCTCCCCCGACATGGCCCCCTCGGCCCGCTGGAAGGGGGACTCCGGGCGGGGATCGCGGGGCCGTGAGCCACCGGGGGTTGGGAGCCGCCGGCTGACGCCCACCTCCAGCCAGGCGGTGCCAGCAGCCAGCGGTGCCCGGTGCTTGCCTTTGCGGCAGGTGTCCGCGGTGTGCAGGCCCAGCTGCAGGAGGGGCCCCTGGCCCGGCCCCTCGGCCACGATCAGCGGGCGAGCTAGCTCCTCGTCTGGCCGCACCCAGGCCACGCCAGGGTCCAGGGAGGAGATGGAGAGCGCCACGTCCCGCCAGCCATAGAGCTCCACGGGGGCCAGCGTGTGGTCGGTGAATGCCAGCCAGACACTGAGTGCTGCTTCCTGGAGGGGGGATCAGGCAACAGGCGTGTAGTGTTGTGGGAGAGGGACGACACACAGACGGGCAGGGGGTGGGGGCAAACGGAAGGTGTGAGAAGAGAGACACCCGTGAGCCCTGCGCTGCTGCCCTCCCTCGCTTTGTGTGGGGGCCAGAGCTGCACCAGGCCCCACTCCACAACTCCCCACAGCAACATGCACTTGACTCCCTCCTCCCACCCCTGCTGCAGCAGGGAGAGACTCAGTGCAAGGCCCAACCCCAGAGGTTCTAGGGCCCTGCCGAACGCTGGGGTCCCTGCCCTCACCTGCCACCAGAGAGGTCTGGATCTCATGTCAAGGCCCAGCACTGGAAGGGCAGAAGCTGCAGCTTAAAGGGCCAGTACGGCCAAGCTCGCTGAGCCCCTGGGGCCTGGAACATCTCTAGGAATCACCCGGCTACACCCCGTGTCCCCAGCCCTGCGCTCTGCCTCCCAGGCCCCACGGAGCTCCCCTCTCACCTGCTTTGGGGAGTGCAGGGCTGAGAGTGCCTGGCAGGTGGCGGTGAGGACGTCGGGGTGTCCCGGCTCTGTGCTCAGCACCAGCGAGAGGCCTGACACCAGCTGGGCCTGCAGCTCCGACACGGCCACCTTCTCGTCCGACACCACCAGGGTCTGCTCGCCCAGGATGGAGTCTGAGACGGGGGAGCGCACCTGCACCGAGGAGAGAGTTGGGGACACAGGCACTTGCCCAGAGCCTCCCTCCATGTCCCACACTTCCCTCTGTCCCCACCCAGCCTCCACACTCCCCCCCCCATGTTCCCCATCTCCCACGCTTCCCCCGTGCTCCCCAGTCCGCCCATGTCACCCATCTCCTACGCTTCCCTCTCCCCCAGCCACCCCGCATCTCCCACACTTTCCCCTCCCCCCCAGTCTCCACACTCCTCCCCTTGTCCCCCATCTCATATGCTTCCCCTTTGCCCCCCAGCCTTCCCCCATGTCGCCCATCTCCCATGCTTCTCCCTCCTCCCCATCTCCCATGCATCCCCGTGCCATCCCAGCCCCCACACTCCCCTTGTACCCTCATCTTCCATGCATCCTCCTGTGCCCCCCCAGCCTCCTCCCATCTCCCACGCTTTCCCCTCCCCCCAGCCACCTCCACACCCATCCTCTGTGCCTCCCTCTCAACCTCCCTGGTCCCCTACTCCATCCCTCTGCTCAGCTGTCCCCCCCACACCAATCCCTGCTACTACATGCATCCCCAGCTCACCCCACCCCAACCCCCATGCCCCTCCCCTGCTCACCCTCCTGGCTTCCACCTCCCAGGCACCCCCCACTCACACTATGCCTCGTGCCCCTCCCCCTGCTCACCCCCCTGGCTCCCACCTCCCTGGGCACCCCCCAGTAACCCCAGCCCCTACCTCCACTGACGTCACTCCCGGCTCGTGGCCAATCACCACGCTCCCGCCCTCCAGCGTGGCCACACGGGGGTCCTGCACCTTGGCTTGCCCACCCACTAGGTGGGAGACATCCAGGAGCCAGTCGGGGCTTGGCATGTAGGTCAGGTGCCGTCCACCGTCCAGCGGGTGAGCCACAAAGTGCGCCAGGAAGCGGACGCCGGCGCGCTGGTACTGGAGCCGGCAGCCACGAGGTCGCCTCTCCGCCTCTTCCCCAGCCTCCTCGGGCTCCGCCAGGCCACTGCTTGCAGAGGAGGGCGCCACGGTCTCAGCAGGGAACGCCCAGGCATGGGGCTCTAACCCCATGTGGTGCATGCAGCCAAGAGCCATCCCATCCTGGTGCTATGGCCTCCAGGACTCCGCCCTGCCAGCCTCTGCACTGACACAGAGAGCCTGTCCTCTGTTCATTTGCCCCATCAGAGACACTGGGACCCCCAATCTGGCCTCTGCCCCATCAGAGACTCTGGGACTCCCTGTTATGAAGTGGGAATTTTTTGTATGAAGACTGGGTTTGCCTCAATTTTTGCCGTGTTACCTAGGGAGTGGAAAAGGGCTGTTTGCTCTCAGGGCAGGTGACAAGACGTAGATATGGGTGTCACCTGTCTGGATCTTGGTCCCCATATCAGTGGAGCCTCTGATGGTATGCCCACACTGCAGTCAGACGCCCGTGTCTGGCCCATGCCAGCTGACTCGGGTTTGCGGAGTTGTTTAATTGCAGAGTGGACGGTTGGGCTCAGGCTGCAGCCCGGGCTCTGGGACTCTCCCACCTTGTAGGGTCCGGCGCCCAGCCGAAGGAGGCCAGATGGACGAGACACAGAGCTTGAACCCTGGGGGTCACTACAGCTTAGCTGGGCTACCCAGAATGGACGCTGCTTTAACCTTCATTCCTCTGTGCTAACCTAAGGCCTTCCTATGCTGCATTCTCACTGACTAATAAACCCAGCTGTTCTGACAACACTGTCTGGTGTCACAGCAAATGCTGGGTGAGGTACATTAATCCCTGAAGGTGGACAAGTCTCTGCCAGGAGACTGTCTGTATGGGACTCGCTGAACAGAGCTCACCGTGAAGCAGGAGTGCGGAAAGCCCAGAGGTTCAGTCTGAGGAGGCGTGTGGCTTGCCCTGGAGGAAAAGTGAGACCCCTCGGGGGTCTGGCCCACTGAGGGGTTCCTCCTAGAGACTGTTCCAAAGCTGACGCATAGCACTGATCCTGTGGATCTGTGACACCCCTCCGCTGGCCACTGCCCCATCAGAGAGTCTAGGTCCCCCTTCCCCATCACAGAGACTCCAGCTCCTCCCCTCCAGCGTCTGGCCCCCCACCTCCCCAACTGCCTGTGCCCCGAGTGCAGAACCTTTCACTCAACCAGTCACTACAGACTCTGGGCTCCTCACTCTACCAACCTGCCTGCTCCAAGGGGATGTCTCCCCTGGGCCCTCTCTCCATTGTAGTCCCATCACTGTGGCATCTGAGCTGCCCCAAAGCATACACTGGAGTCTGGACATGGCCCCGGTGCCAGCCCTGCCTGCTTCCTTCATGCACCCAGCTCCCGGCGCTAGCCCCCACCTCCCCATCTCCAACACATCCTTCCCATGCACCAGGCCCCAATGCCCTCTCTGCCTGCCAGGCCCTGCCCACCCTCCCACTGGACAGGCCCTGGCATCCTCCCAACACACCATGCCCTGGCACTCTGCCTGCCCACCCAGCAGCCCCGATCCCTGCTCCAGGGAGGAAGCCAGAGGGACTGACCTGTCTGGAGCAGCACCGGGCACCCTCCAGCCGCGCACCTGCTCCAGTGTGGTGTCGGTCAGCTCGACACGCAGTGGCAGCAGCGGCACCCAGACGGTGAAGAGCAGCGAGGCATGGAGCCGGCGGAACCAGAAATCCACCCGTGCCCCACGGGCGCCCCGGCTCTCCTTGCCCCCCACGTAGACGGAGTCGCACGCGTCTGTCACCTGGGGGCCAGGAGGGCATGAAGGACAGCACATGTGGACAAATGTCCAGACACCTTCACCCCTGTCCCACCCCACAAGCCTGCCACTCGGGATACTCCATGGACCCAGGGAAAGGGTGTGGTGAGTAGCTTGAAAAGAGGAAACAGAGTAGAAGGGAACCAGTGCCCCCTGGCTACTGAGTGAGAGGCAGTGAAGATGGGGACCAAATAGGGGCTGAACCCCAAGTGGTAGGAGGGGACCAAGGATATGTGGCTATGGAGCCAGAGGTGGAGCCATTGGCGATGGGAGGGGGGGGTCGCACAGGAGGTGGATGTCAGAGATGTTGAGTTGCGGAATGGGGGTGAGGAGAACCGGGGGGGGGGGGGGGAAGAGCCTGAAGGGGGAATAGTGGGGAAGCCCAGACCTTCCAGATGGAAGAGGAGGTCCCAGTACCGCCCCACTGGCTGACTGGGCTGAACTATGACCTGAGAAGTGGTCACACCGGATCTGCTCCCATGTAAACTCTGCTCCTGCCCCAGCCTGAGGGGTCAGGGGAGACTTGGCATTGCAGAGGGTAAGGACAGGGGTGATGCTGAAGGAGGGCACCTGAGAATGGTGAGAGGGGAGATGGTGTCTCAGAGGGCAAGGACAGGGGTTGATGGCCCAGGAGGGCACCTGAGGGTGGTGAGAGGGGAGCTGTCATCTCTGAGGGTAAGGACGGGGGTGACGCTGCGGGAGGGCACCTGAGGGTGGTGGTGGGGGAGTTGGTGTCTCAGAGGACAGAGCTAGGGGATGATGCTCTGGGAGGCATCTGACAGTGAGAGGGGAGAAATCTGGGTCTCAGAGGGCCAGGATGGGGGATGATGGCCCTGGAGGGCACCTCTCTGTGGGTCAGTGGGTGGTTCGTTTGTTTCTCACCTTCAGGACCTGTTTGTTGGCAGACTCACACCCCATCTGCTCGGTGACCTCGAACACAGCTCCCCCCATCTCCACAGCAACCAGCTTCACCGGCACCGCCTGGGGGATCCCTGTCAGGGGGGCGGTGTTCACGATCTCTTGCTCCTGGGGAGACCAAGAGGGGACACAGATTGAGACCCTGCCTCTGGGGAGCCGCCTGGTGCAGGGACAGAACTGCAAGGCCTTACCTTCACCAGCGGGACCAGCGCCCTGACGTCACGTTCCGACACCTGGATCTCCCACACCATCTTGTCCTTCTCGGCTTCAGGGTCCTGGCCAGGGTACTCCACCTGCCAGGTGACAGGGCGCGTGGAGGCCAGGCCGCTTGTGCCGTTCTCCACCGCCAAATCCAGGTAGAGGAACTCGGGGAAATCTGCTGCCCTGGATGGAGGCAGGAGGGAGCCAGGGGGCAGTGAAGCAGAGGACGGATTCAGCACCCACAGGGGCTGTGGCATCTCACCCCTGCTCCACTGCGAACCATGCAAATTCCACCTCCAAGCACAACTGGGAGGTGACCAGAGAGAGGAACCATCCTGTTCAGTGGCCCATGGCTCCCTCCCTCCAATCTGATTGTTCAATATGTGGGGGAGTAGCAACAGCCATCCCATCCCCAGGCCAATGGCATCAGACCTACAGTCTGATTGGCTGGGTCCTGGGAGTACAGCTACATCATCACTGCTCTCCCGAGTCACATGGCTTCCGGTCCCCACTGGCTGATGCCCAGGAGAATACAGGTATCAGCCCAGAGCCCGCAGGAGTCACATGGTTCCCTACATCCTGCCCAACTGGCTGATGCCCCAGAGAATAAGCGTGTCAGCCCTATCCCCTCCAGGAGTCAAGTGGTTCCTACCTCCAGTCCAACTGGCCAGCATCCAGCCGGCGACAAGTGACCAGAGCGGTGTGATGCTTGGAGCCCTTGAACTTGTCCAGCTTGGCCGTCCAGGCCTCGGGGACGGCGGGACGGGCAGCTAGGACCTGCAGCCCCTTCTTCACCTTGATCCTGAAAGAAGCACGGCTCAGAATCAGAGCATGGACTCCAGAGGAGACGTCACCCAAAGCAGAGACCCTCTGAACCCAAGAGAGTCCTTGGCTGGGTTCCTGGGACCCCCTGAATCTCACCTGAGGGTCAGCAGCTTGGAGTAAGGTCCCTGTGTCTCAGGGTGGATCCCTGGGTCCCCTTGGATATCACCTGAGGGTCAGCAGGTTGGGGTAGAGTTCCCCATGTCTCAGGATGGGCCCCTGAATCTCACCTGAGGGTCAGCAGATCAGGGTAGGGTTCCTGTGCCTCAGGCTGTGTCTCTGGTTCCCCCTGGATCTCACCTCAGGGTCAGCAGGTCGGCAGTGAAGTTCTGCTGGAGAATCAGGGTGGCCGTGAAGAGCTGCCCTGGCCGCAGTGCCATGTCGGGGACCCGGATGAGCACGTTGTCATCCAGCCGCACTTCCTGACGCCGAGGCGGATCCGTGGCTCGCAGCTCCACAGCGCCGACATAGTGCAGTCTCTCCTTGGTGCCCTCAGCGCCCAGCTGGGGCCTCTCCCGGGGCCCTGCATGGCTACACTCTGCAGACGTTTCCCCAGTTCCCAGGCTATAGTACAGCTCGGCTCGCTCAGGGGGCTGGGCGGGCTCCGCAGCTCTGCGCCGGCTGTGTGAGGAGGGGTGTGTGGCAGAGAACCAGCGTGGGGGGAACTCCAGCTCCACCACGCACACTCCCAGGGGTGCCTGAGTAGGAAGAGCAGGGAGCGGGCTCAGAGAGAATGGGCCTAGCCCCAACTTCATTGACCTCCCACCTCTAGGATGGGCCCTGAAGTCTCCATCACCCACCACAGGGGGAAATCAACTCCTGCAGCCCGACCAACACTGCATTGCTGTCCCCACCCAGTACAGAGCACCCCTCTTTCCCCCAGTCCAAGATCACTTAGACCTCCAAGCTCACCCCCTGGAGAAGAGCTAGCCTTGTCCCGGGGAGCCCCTCAACCCCAGCTGCCCCTGCAGCCTTGCTATGGGGGACACGCAACCTTCATCTTCTCCATGGCAACCCCTGACACACCACAATCTGGTGCTAGGAAGGGGCACTGGCCCCACCCCTCCTCCAAGCATGTCTGGGTGCTGGGCCCTCCATCTCCTGGGAGGGCAGGTGGGGGTGGGGTCACGTACTGACCTGGAGGCGGCAGGCTCCATGCACAGCCCGCGTCTGGTGGAAAGCATGCAGGGAGACGCAGGGCAGGTCGTGCCGTCCCGGCAGCCAGTCCTGCCCCTTGAGGTGGAAGAGGACCCTGGCATACGGCTCAGCTGGAGAAACTGTGCCCTCAATGGACACGGCTCGGACGTCCCAGGCCGCAGAGCCGTACCTGTGGTGGGGATCGGCTGCCGGCACCGCCTAGAGAGAGAGACACAGGTTGAGACCAGGAGAGGTGGGTCAGACGGGACCGAGAGCCCAGAGCAGAGGCACCACTGGATGGGCAGGGTTACCTGTTGGGCAGTGAAGGGCAGGTAGGTGGCTTGGACAAGAGGCTTTGCCATGGGCTGGTGATGGAGGAGGAGGTAAGTCTCAGAGCGGGAGCCCAGGGAAGCATTTCCCGGCAGGTACCGATCCACCCGCTGCAGCCGGAAATGGTCTGGAATGTCCAGCACCTTGAGTTCGGCTGGCAGGTACACGAGGTCGGGGGGGTCCGATTCTCCGCTCACTGCGAGGAGAAGAAAAACCAGGTCTGCTGCCAGTAGTCAGGTGTCCTCTACCCCACACACTTACCAGGGCACGTGTCCTCCCCCACACCCAACCCCTCCTGAGAGGAGGAGATGCCAGGACAGGATGTCAGCTGGAGTGGAGTGTCACTGTTCCTAAGCTATTCAAGGGGGTGGATCAAGCCTGCCCCCATTGAAGAAAAGGGAGCGAAATTATTTGTATTACAGCAGCATCTAGAGGTTCCGGCTGAGATCAGGGCCCCATTGTGCCAGGCGCTGCCCAGACACACAGTGAGAGACAGGCCCTGCCCCAGCTGAGATCAGGGCCCCATAGTGCCAGGCGCTGCCTAGACACACAGTGATAAAGGCCCAACCACAAAGAGTTCACAGTCTACATAAAATTATTATTACTCACATTTTACAGGTGGGAAACTGAGGCACCGATTTTTTTAAGTGACTCCCCAGGGAGTCTGTGGCACAAGTGGGGTTTGAACCCAGACCTCCAGAGTCTCTGTCCAGTGCTTTAATCAAAAGACCAGCCTTTCTCACAACCAAGGCTCAAAAAAAAAAGGGGGGGGGGCGGGGGCACACAAAAACAAAAATCTGACAGGGACAGTACTTGGTCCTGCTAGTGATGGCAGGGGGCTGGACTCAATGACCTTTCAAGGTCCCTTCCAGTTCTATGAGATAGGTATATCACCATATATTTATTGATTTAGTTGGGAATTGGTCCTGCTCTGAGCAGGGGGTTAGACTAGATACCTCCTGAGGTCCCTTCCAACCCTGATATTCTGTGATTCTCTGATGCAGATCAGACAGGATGAGAACAATGGGCCCTTCTGGAGGTACAGTCTGGGTGAAATCCTGGTTTCACTGAAGTCAGTGGAAAATTTGACATGGGCTTCAGCAGGGTCAGGATTTCACCCTTTGAATCTAAGCAAACCTTTGGCAAGTCACTTATGGCCAGATTGTTGCTGAGCCGTAGACAAAGCTTATGTTCAATCTGCCAGAGTTCAGCTCTCATTCAGCATCCAAATCAGAGTTGGGTTTTCAAAAGTGCTCAGCAGAGTGTTGAGCTCTTGAAAACACTGGCTTAAGCAACCTGTTCCTCAGTTCTCCATTTGGCAAATGCTTCCCCCCTCTCCTCTGGCCTTTGTCTATTGAGCTTGCTAGCTCTGCCAGGCAGGGACTGTCTCCTCCGTGAACAGGTGCAGCACCTAGCACAATGGAGTCCCACTATCTCCATTGCGGGGAGTAGGTGCAATTGTAATACAAACAGGCTTGTGCTCGCTTGCTTCTTTGTGATGTACAGAGCCAGTGGAAATTCAGATGTTGTTTCCCCAGGATTTCCACAGACACTTGGAGATTCAGTGGGACTTTGACACGACAAGAGACAGGAGGGCCAAAGGTGCATGACTGAGAGAGGAAGGGGCCATTAGCCTGACTGTTAATCACGTGCTGGTCTTTGCTTCTGCTAACATCTGAACTTAGTGGGTTCAAAAGCGTCTCTATGGAACCTAAGCACACCAATGCCACAACTGAACACACAACGACATGCCAGTCGAGTGCAGCTGATTCATTTTTTCTTTTTATAAAAAAGAAAAAAAAGATTCCCTCACCACAAAAAAAACCCTCTAAACCCCACAAAAATTATGAAATTCTTTCAGATTTTTCACCCACTGGGTTTCCGATAACAAAAAAGGTCAATACCATTTTCAATTAAAAAAAACACCAATTCCCCCCCCCGCATAATTAAAAAACAATAGAAAACCGATTCCAACATGGTTTGCAAAAATGGTTATTTTGTTCTTCACCCAGCCCTAGAGTTGACACAGTTTGTCAAAGAAGAGCCAATACGTTGATGAAAACGGAACCAGCCATTTGGGAGATCTCAGAAATCAGTTGATTTCAACGTTTTTAAGAGTCTTGGGCGAGCTGGTAACTTTACTCTAGAATTTCCCTGCCTCTCAGAGAGCAGTTCAGAAAATAATAACCCAATCTGCTCCGACCGCAGAAATGGGGTGATCTTTACTTAACAACCGCAACTCAATGTTAGCACCATCTCAACCTGCAAATAGGCTGTAGAGGGGGTCACTGCATGGAGCTTGAAAGCCACTTCCCCTACTCGGCCAGGACTATCAGGAATGTCGCCTGGGCTAGCGGCTTTCAGCTTGCACAGGAGCCATTTTCCAAAATGAGGAGTTTTTAGCCCTCAAAGGAGACTCCGGAGTTGACTCGCACGGCACCAACGCTGTAATGTCTGCCTGAGTCTGCAGAGACACAACTGCAGTGCTGAGCCCAGTGTGGAGAGAGGAGGGATGGCTACTAGAAAAGTGCGGGGGAGGTTGAAGGGCGAGGCTGCCATTGTTAAGGGGAAGGGGCTTTGAGTGTGAGGGCCACAACCCCCACCTCCTGAAGAAGGAGTGTGTGTGTGTGGGGGGGGGGGTAGCCGTCCAGCGGACATGTTTGTGTGTGCAGGGGGCTCCCATGATGCTATCCCACAAGCCCTGAAGAAGTCTCCTGCCATCTCAGCAGAGGATTCTGGGACCATGCCCCCATTGTCCTGCCAGCCCAGTGTGGGGACCTCCCCTTGCCCCCAACCCGCTGCTTAATGGGTTCTCGGCCTTCCCTGAAGACTCCTCAACTGGGGTGCCAGGCTGGGGGCCCAGTCACCGCCTCCCTGCTCCTTGTTGTGTGATGGCCTGGGGTTTGGTCCAGGAGGGGGGAAGCCTCAGCCCCATGATGTTCCAGCAGAAGGTGCTGTGTGTAGAGCCAGCATAATCCAATTAACTGGGAGGAAAGAGGCTGCCTGGCACTGATTGGTGTGAAGTGTATGGCGGAGGGGGGACTCAGAGTCCGTCCCTTTGGACCCAGCAGGGAGGCAACCCCACCAGCAGGAGGGGCTGCGGCTCAAGGCCCTGATATATTTTGGCCTAGGTCCGTGTCTCAAGCCATGCTGCTATGTACGTTAGCCCACGGGCAGGTGTGTGGTGCAAGTTCCCCATCTGTGCCCGATCTACAGAGGATTTGCATCTGTTACAGCCCCAGGGGTAGCAGCTCCTGCTTTTTAGCTCTGGAGGTCCCAGGTTCAATCCCCAGTGTCACCCAAGATCAGAGCAGGGGCCTAAGCAGACTACACAATTGCTTAAGGCCCCAAGCAGCTCAAGGGGGCCCCCATTAATTATTAGTATGTGCTGGAAAGGGGCAAAAATATTCCTGTTTAGGGCTCTAATGAGCTAGCCTCAGCACTGGCCAAGATGGTACCCGTGACAGACCGTGGGAGTGGGGAAGCCACACATATGGGGTAAGACGCTCTATGACGGTTCTTCCAGACAAGCCAGCTCCTTCCACACAGAGGGGTAGAAATTACCAAACCTTCCTCCCCAGCATGTCCAGGGCTATGAACCCCTCCCCACCCCCATCAGCCAGCCCATTAAATGCTGCTTTCCCCGCTGCTGTGATCTCTTATCACGCCTGCCCCAGTCCCTGTCCCCCAGGGAGGGAGCAGGTGGCTGAGAGATACTGTGACATCCCCCTCTACCCTCCAGGTCTCTACATCCCAAGATCCAGGGGGTGGGAGTTGGGGGGAAGAAACAGGTGGGTTCTTCACAAGCCTGGTATCTGCCTCCCACAGGCAGTGACCTCTGCCATCTCCCCTCCCCCTGCTTGGTTGGCCAGCTAATTACATTGCACTCTCATCTATTTCCCCTCATCATCCTGACAGCTCCAGCCTAGCTCCCTGCCTCTCATATCGCCCCTTCTCCTGCTGTGGGACTGGCTCCCTGCCTTCCTTCCCAGTCCCCTCTCAAAACCCTCCTGCTCAGCCCAGGGACCCTTCTCTCTCATATGGCCCAAGCCTTTCCCCGTTTGTCCCCGCCGAGGTCAGGATTCACCATGAAACGTCACAATCCCACCACAGGCACCAGCCCCATGGAAACCGCCCCCTCCAGAGATAGCTTGCTCTGAACCACAGCTCCGGTGGTGCCTGGGGACTCCAGAAGCTCCCCATTGCGTGTGGGACCTGAAGGACCCAGGAATGGACCTGGATGGGGAAACTGACACACTTGCTCCATCAGGTCCAACCCATCCCATCCCATCATGTGGGGCTACCAAGCCCTGCACAGTTCTGCTCCCATTGCACCTAGAGCACTGGGGGCTAAACATCTCCGAGCAGGAAAGAGTTTGGGGGGAGGTGGCAGAAAGAATGGTGGGTGGGGCAGGAGGGAGTGACTAGAGGTGAGAACAGTCAGCATACCCAGGAGGGAGAAGGCCCCTTCAGGCTAACAGACAGCTGCTGGGACAGAAGGGGTAAGGACTGGTAGAGCTGGGAGCGTTTGCTAACAGAGATGCTTTAACCTGGGGAGCAGCTTCCCAAGGGATGGGGGTCAGCCCCATGGCTTGAGACCTTCACAGCTAGACTGCCCTGGGGAGTGCCTGCGAGGGCCCGACCTGCCCTGCCCTCAGAGCTAGCTGCATCAGAAGCATTGCACGCCCCAGGGAAGATTGATTGGCCTCTTTCTAGGGGGAATCCTGCTGTCCAGGGAGCTCCAGCCTGAGCTGTGTCCTGAGCAGGGGACCCAGGGAGGTGTGGATACCGGGGCTCAGGAACTGATCAGAGGAGCTGGGGAGAGCTCTGGGGACCTTGTTAGCTCCTGAGGAGGGCCTGGGGTTCCACCAGGATCAGACCCTAAAGGGGATGTGAGGAAGCCCCTGGGGACCCCTGCTGTGACCTGAGAGGAAAGACAAGGGCCTGGCTCTGGACCACAGGGGGTGGGGAAACCACAGGGGTGGGATGTTGGCTTTTATGGATATTAGGAGAGGGCACAAGTTCTGTGGGGTCCAAAGGGGCTCAGAGCCAGGGCCCAGGGGCAGGAGTTGCCACTAGATCCCATGGGGGGTGGGGAGGTACATGAGTCCTGCAGGATCCAATGGGGCTCAGAGCTGGATCATTGGGTCAGGGTACACATTGGATCCCGGGGGGCGGGGCGAGCACATGGGTCCAGTGGGGCTCAGAGCCAGGTACTGGGGCAGGGGTCCCCACTGGATCCGATCGGGGGTGTTGCACGGGTCCTATGGGGTTCATAACTGGGACGGGGGTCCCCACTGGGGGTGGGAGGCTCACGGGTCCAATGGGGCTCAGTCAGACCTAGGTGTTTGGGGCCGGAGTCTTATGTGGCTCAGAGCCGAGTCACTGGGGCGGAGGGCGCACGGCTCCTGCGGGGTCCGCCGGGGCTCGGCGGGCCGGGGGAAGCCCGGGGGTCTCAGCGGCGCTGCCGGGGTGTCCGTGGGGCGCCGAGCGAGGGCGCACCCCGAGCTCCCCCACGCACCTCTCGCCGGCGCCAGGGCCTCCCGCGCGGCCAGCAAGACAAGGCAGCCGCGGCCGGAGCCCGGGGGGACCATCCCTGCCCGTCCCGGGGCCATGGGGCTGGCGCGGGGCTCAGATCCCCCCGCCCGCGCCCTGCGCCCACAACATGCCCCGGCCCCCGAGCGCCGCACCAGCTCTGCCCGTGCGCCCCTGCCGCGCCTCCGTCTGCAGCCGGCAGCTCGGGGCTGCTGCTCCCAGACAATAGAGGGATGGGGAGGGAGGGAGGGAGAGAGCACATGGGCTGCTCGCCTGCCGCCACGGCCGGGTCCTAAACCCGTCTCTTCCCAGCCGGCATCCTAGCACCGCCTCCGGTACAGCGCCCAGCACAGAACGGGGCCTGGGAAAGCGGGTACGGTAATGCGAATCCCAGAGTAACAGCAACATGCGGGGCCTAGGGTGGAGCCAGAGTCAGGAAGGAAGGAGCCAGAGAGGGAGAGAAAGAGGCCGAGAAGGAAGGAACAAGACAGGGAGCAATAGAGGGGGACTGAGGGTGAGGGAGAGAGCGAGGGAGGGTGATAATGGCAGGAAATGAACAAGAGAAGGTGTGAGGGAGGGGAGGAGTGAGACGCTATGGAAAGAGGGAGAGACAAACGGAATGACAGCGAGAGCTGGAGACGGCTGAGCGAGGGGCAGAAGGAGCCAAGGATGGACAGAGCGAGGCAGTGAGGGGGGAAGGGACAGGGCGTGTGAGCTGGAGGCAGGATTGGTGCTTCCCTATGCATGGGAGATTGGAAGCTGCTTGGGGCAGGGGCTGGCTCCCTCACTGTGCGTACAGAGCCTGGCGCCATGGCTCCTGGAACACCGACTGGGGCTTGGACTCCAGTATCATACAGGCTATAACAGGGACGGGACAGAACAAGGGAGCAACAGGAGAGAAAGCACAAAGGAGAGAGAACGTGAGCAGGAGGGCAAAACAGGCAGAAGGAGAAAGAGCAAAAGAGAGCAAGAGGTGGCAAGGAAGAGTGGTAGGAGACAGAGCGAGGGAAGGTGAAAGGTGGATGGCCAGATGGCCAGAGAACCACAGGGACAGACTGGTAGACAGTGAGAGATCCACAGGAAGGGACAGTCAGGCAGACAGCAAGGGAGCCGCAGGGACAGATTGGAAATGCAGCCTTGCGTCTGCCTGCCTATTAGGCACAGTAGGCACGTGCCTAGGGGCACCGGCATTCTAGGGGTGCCTTATCTCTCTCAAACTGTGTGTAACATGAAGATCAGCAGGGGGGTGGGGGCACTGAAGATGTCAATCCAGCCCTGGGGCCACAGGGACAGGCAGAAGTGGGGACAGCTCAGCCCACAGCTCAGCCCCCTGGTGACTGGTGCTTTGTACATAAGCAGACAGCCAGGTCAGAGCGAGTGGATTCTTGAGCGTGCCATAAGCCTGTTGCCCTGCGGCTCCCCCAACCCAGCTGCACCAGGGCCTGTGTTTCGCAGCCTGACACAGCCCCTGGGCACCAGAGGCCTGCTGAGGGCCATGGAGAGCTCCCGCCCAGACTTGCTCTGACATGCCTCCCCCCACCGAGAGCAGCCAGCAGCAGGGAGCCGCAGCTGGTCGGCTCTGCCCTCAGGCTCTGGGAGAGCGCGGGCTGCCATGGACCCTACTTCACCCGCACCCTGCCAGGGCAGAAATAAACCTGCCCAGGCACTGAAGGGTTAAACAGGCCAGAAAGCAACAGCTTGGAGCCTTCAGCCTGTATCATATAACAGCTGGATGATCATGGGGGAGACCCAGACAGGGGCATGGGGAGGAATTGGGAGCTTGATACAGGGATAGAGGAGATAAGCAAACAAGGGACATGGGAGAGAGGTGGGATGAGGGCAATACTGAGCCCACACATAGCTGCTTTCAGATCAGGAGCAGCCTAGCCAGACGCAGCCGCCGGGACCCCACCCCTTTCTGCTCTGTGACTGTACAGTGCCTAGCGTAATGGGGCCCTGGGCCATGAGTGGGGCTGCAAGAGTCCTGGAGTTTAAGGCCACAAAGGTCCATCAGGTCAGCTAGCCTGACCTCCTGCACACCACAGGCCACACCACCACCCAGCACCCACCCACTAAACCCAACCACCTGGCCAGCGTGTGCCAGAGGCAGAGACCAGGAGAGAGCGAGGTGCGCCAATGCCCGAGACCCCTGGAGCAGCAGGGAATTGATTGAGAGGTACTGATCAGCCTGCAGGGGCAAAGGGATGGGGCCCCACCCAGCTGCTGGGCTGTCCCAGTGCTCCATTCGCATCCAAAGAGAGGGAGAGCTCTGGGGCTCCATCCCCTTCTCGCTGCATCCCTGATGAATGATATCCCAGCTCCCCCCTGGCAAGTCCTGAACTCCCAGCCCCTGGAGGACCCCACGGGGCAACTGGCCCTTCTCCTACTAAGCGGGGTGAGGGATGGCAGCACAACTCCTCTCCCCTGTCCCGCTACACACCCCTGTTCATCCCTGGGGTTTCTGGGGGCTCCAGGTGGTGAGGGATGAGCACAGACAGCTTTGTAGACGTTAATCTCCTCCCTCCCAAGACACCAGGGCTTGTTGCCTAAGACGCCAGACTGTAATATAAGAAGCACTGGGAATCCCTATCCTGACAGCTGGGCACAGAGAGGAGAGGTAATGGCTTAGCCAGGGTGTTGGCAAGGACTCCCTCCCAAGGCTCGCAGCAGCTGTCCTTGCCTAGCAGCACCCTCACCATCCATCCCCCAGCAGCCAGGGCACCACTCCCTACTGCTCTATTTCCCCCAGCGCTCCTGCCCCACTCCCTGCTGGCAGAGGCTGGGACCATTGTTCACCCCACAGCCAGCGCTCCTGTGCTCTAGTCCTCCAGCTGGGAAAGACTGGGACTGGGGGGGGCTCTGTCATTCCCTGCAGCGCCACCTGCTGGGAAGGGCGGAAGAAAGAAACCCAAACTTGCCCATGGGCTGGACAGAGTGTGGTTAAATAGATTTTATTTGGAACCTGGTAACAAAATGGCCTGTTCATTTAAAATAGACAGAACTTTCAAAGCACAGATTGGCAACCTCCACCCAACAACACATGCCCAGTCCAAGCCCTGGCCCCACTGGCCTCCTCTCCAGCCCCTAGCTGTGAATCCCTACAGTTCAGAGATGCTCATCCTAGCTCTCATGGAGCTAGCACAGTAAAAACAGCAGCGTAGCTGGGGTAGCATGAACTGCAGAGAGTGGTGGAAGGCGCTAGCTGTACCGAGTCTGCACCCACGGGATTCAGGAGGGTTTGTACTCGGCCAGGCTGTCTACACTACTGTTTTCAGCATGCTCATGGGAATGAGAGCTAGCGCAAGTATCTACGTGAGCTGGGAATCGCACCCCTTGCTCCAAGTGTAGACGTTCCCTAGGGGCACGCAGGAGGATGAACAGGAGTTGCTACGTACCCCTCCTTTCTGATCAATTGTGGCCCGCTCCGCCACGATCCGGGGGCAGATTAACACGAAGGCCACCTGCCATGCTTGAGGTGGCACCAAGAGACAACTCCCACCCCAGCTGTGACAAACGGAGGAAGAACTTCCCTGTGCCCGCTCCCATGTGCTGTGTGTCTTTGGCTTGGATGGTGTTGGGGGGGAGGTTCTTAAAAAGGACCTGTAAACATTTTCCCCATATACACTTATCCCAGTTTCCCCTCCCGCCCTGCAACAAACACCATCCACTTTTAGCTTAAGAAGGCACCATTGGCTTGGATGAAGGCACTTGGGGAAACCCTTCCCCTGTACACACCCTCCCTGATCAGAGATCCTGCAGGGGTACACTGCCCCCTCCTGAAACGGGATACAATGCCCCTGCCCCCAGTTTATCTATCCAGCATCTGACTTCTAGAAGCACTGACCAACCCTCAACTCCAGCTGAAGTCAATGGGAGCGGCAAGAGCTCAGCACCTCTGTGCATCAAACCCTTAGGACCCAGCCTTCTTAGCGAGACCGGTCCAGGGCTAGGTGAGGGGATGGGGTGACGGTGGGGAAAGGATCAGGCAGAGGTAGAGGGTGGAGGGAAAGGCCAGGAGCCCCGGCGCCAGCTGTAGGGCAGCATGGGAAGGGGACAAGAGGGAGACAGCAGGAAAAGAAGAAGGGGCGGAATTCAGCATCTTAGCACCCGAGACCAAACCCCCACTTGGTCCCAGACTTCACCAACATCAAAGCAGCCCTTTTAAGCCCCAGTGTGATGAGCCCCATGGCAGCAACTCTATGGGAGATGGCAGGGGTGGGGGCAGGCAGCTGAGGGAGCACCTCCCATCCTCTGCCCACGAGATCAGGGCAGGCTGGGGAAAATCACACCATCTCCCACGGGTTCATCCCTCCACTCCAGAGAGCTCCCTTTGGGCTTCGCTTGTCCCTGGGGTGGGTGTGGGGACAGCCTGCAAGCGCCATGGGGAATGGGGGTGGGGCCTGCGAGTCCCTGAGGTGGGTAGCATCTGTCAGTTTGTACAATGGGGAGGGG
The DNA here is from genome assembly GCF_016161935.1 of Mauremys reevesii. Taxonomy (NCBI): domain Eukaryota; kingdom Metazoa; phylum Chordata; order Testudines; family Geoemydidae; genus Mauremys; species Mauremys reevesii. Next base: position 118,909,005 of record NC_052626.1, read on the forward strand.
CCTGTGAGTGTGCAGAGAGGAGGGGCCTGAGAAGAGCCACAGGGTGGAGAGGCCCCCATGAGCATGTGCAGAGAACCAGCATAGCAGTGAATTGTGGTGTGAGAGTCCGTAGTGTGCTGGGAGGGGCCACCTCCCGCTCCTCACTCATCCTGCTCCAGGTTCCTGGGGGATAACCGCCTCTGCCGGCGCCGCAGCTCCTCCACCTGCCACTCCAGGTTGCGCACCTTGGCCTCCAGTTGGCTCCCAGAGTGGCGCGCCCCACTCAGCCTCCCCAGCAGGGCATACAGGGTGAGCAGGCACAGCAGCAGCAAGGCCTGCACCGAGGGGTTGGGCACCGCCGAGACGATCAGCAGGAAGCAGCCCAGGAAGAACGCCACCTTCAGCCCCCACACGACGTGTCCCAGGATGGACAGCAACAGGCCCAGCAGCTGTGAGAGCAGCCAATAGCCCACCACAGCGGCCAGGCCCCACAGCAGCAGGGTCTGTACCTGGGCAGGGCCCAGCTTAAGGGGCTGCACCACGTGATCTCCTGGAAAGGGAAGGAGGAGGAAAGTGGTTAGCCACATGTGAGACGTGATGCTGTGCTGACCCCCTGTGGGACTGGGGTAAGCCCCATGTGCAGGCAGGAGGATCCCCACTCTAGTGGGGCTGGGACAGGCTGCTCCTGGAGAGAAGGACATGATGGGAAAAGAGGTGATGGTTGCAGGAGTAACCCCTCCTGTCCTGGAAGGAGAAACCATGTTGTCTCCTAATCTCCCCACACAGGCTCGAGCATCCTGGGGTGAGGTACTAGGGGCTGCATGTGTGAAATAACCCTCCTGCACTGGAAGAAGAGATCCCCTTGAAAGACACAAACCTTCACCACCAGACTGGGAGGCCTCTCTTTCCTTGGGGGAAGGACCATTTTTAACCCATCAAGTGCTGGAAGGGAAGAAGCACCCGTAGTGATACAGGCACCGAGTGTCAGGTTGGGACACACACCTCTTTGCTGTGGAGGGTGGGACTGGGTCCCTCATGCTCCAGTTAGAAACAGTGAAACAGATCCTCCCTGCCAGGTAGGTGAATGAGAAACACCCGCTCTCCTCCACGGCATGCAGGTGAGGAACGTGCCCTGATGGCTCAGAAAGGCAGTGTCAAACAGGTGATCAGACACTGAACCGGGACTCAGGAGAACTGGGTTTTATTCCCAGCTCTGTCACTGGCCTGCTGGGTAATCTTGGCCATCTTCCTCACACTCTTTGTGCCTCAGTTCCCCCTCCCACCCTTTGTCTATTTGGTCTGTTTAGACTGTAAACTCTTTGGGGCAGGAGTTCTCTCACACTGCGTGTCTGTGCAGCATTTGGCACAATGGGACCCTGCTCTCAGCAGGGCCTCTCTCTCCCTGTGGGTCTGGGCAGCGCCTGGCACAATGAGGACCTGATCTCAGCTGGGGTCTCTAGGTGACACTGGTAAATAACAAACAACTTACCATTCACTCCGAAGGCGCTTAGGATCTGCCCTGCGATTCCGGACAGAGTGATCAGACCTGCCGAGATGCCAGAGGACACAATCCAGAACACGGCAGAGACGTTCTGCAGGGAAGAGAGAGTGAGAGCGCTTTTCTCAGTTGGCTTAGAGATACCCGAGAGAGTGACTAGGGAGGAAAATAAGGGGAGAGTCGGGGAGCACCCCACTCCTTCATGTCTGCTAAAGGCACCGGGTCAGAGCCTCCTCCCTGACTTCGGCCAAGCTCCAATTCACTGGCTGGGCAGGTGAATTCACATGGGAGTTCCACCAGGAGCTGGTGCCTGGCTGGGTGAGTACAGCCTTCCCTGCCAGTAAGGGGAGCAGCACCTGATGTGGGAGATGAGGAAGCCCTGTGCCCCTGCTGCACCCCCCTCTGCTCCGGGATGAAAGGGAGACCTTGCCAGGGCTAGCAGAGAAACTCCAGCAGGTCCCTCTCCCCAGCTGCAAAGGAAGGAAGGATGTGGTTAAAGTGCTGGCTTAGGACTTATTCTTGGCTCCACCATAGACCCCCTGTATGACCTGCAAGTCACTGCATCTCCGCAGAGCTCTGCTGCCCAGCTGTAAGAGGGGAAGAACAAAGGCTATTCCTCCACACTGGCTTTGGGCCTGTCTGGAGACATTGCTGCCTTTCAGATCTACCACTCCCTTGCCTTCAAGATCATAGAAATGTAGGGCTGGAAGGGACCTGGGGGATTCCCCTGGCACGGGGAGAGTCTCTGGAGAGCCTAAAGCGAGCTCTAACTACACTGGGAGCTGTTGGTGGACAGTGCTACGGTTTTCCTTGGGGAAGGGGTGGCATGGCCTGAATGCAATTGTGCTCTGGCTATTTCTGACAGTGAGGGTAGCCTCTTGGGGCCTTGGGCAGCCCCTGAAGCTGTTCTAACTTTACCAGCAGCTGAGACAGACTCATCATAGGAAAACCACAAAGGTGGTGTGGAGTCTGTTTTCCCACCACCCCTTAGGCCTGGTGCCAAGCTGAGCTGGGCTGCAATCAGCGTGGATTGATTTAAACCAAGGTGATTTACATCGGTGATTTAAATCACCAAGTGGACAGCCTCAATTTTAAAACGATTTTAATTACTGGTTCCATTTGTACTTCAGTTATTTTCTAAAGAAAAAAGTGTTCTCATTGGTTGATCTAATCTTAGAACATGCTAATTTACAACTAAATAGAGCCTTGACACTAGATTTGGTACATCTTTTTGCTCCCTAGTGATAAGACACATGGTAGTGGCTCCTAGAGTCAGAGGTCAGATCCTAATGCCCATCTTGACTAGATCAGTCTCTTGCATCCAGTAGCCCAGCCCCCGTGTCCCCCCTTAATACAGGACATGACCTGTTGTGCCATATATAGAAAGCATGACCTCAAAAGTGAGATGTTTTACCCTTTATTCTTTATATTGTAAAGCAGACTTTAGCTCACAGTTTTTGATAGAGGCTCAGGGATTCGGCTTATTGATTTTTTTATTTAAATGTTCTAAGATATTACAATAAATGTAGGCCTGAACATATTTTGACTAAATTCAGGATTTCATTTTGAACAGGTTTATTTTTTTAAAAGAAACTGATTTAAATAATTTTTTAAAAATCCAATTTAAAAACCAAACAAAAATACCCACAAATTTTTATCCGTCCTGGCTGCAATCCAGCCCAGAGCAGAGACTCCACTCAGTTTCTGCATACAAGAGAACGCATACAAGAGGCACAAGTATTTAGGGAACGGATCCCAAACCTTCAGCTAATCGGGTGCCAACACTGCTATTTTCAAAGCCGGCTGGCTGCTTCCCCTGGTTACAGAGAGACAGACAGTGTCCCCAACATATAAGTCAGCCTGGGTGCTGGAATCTCACTCACTTAATAAGCCTTAATATGCTCTGAAGTGCTGTTGAACCAGCCAGCTGGCTCCACCACCCCAGATGAAAAAAAAACAAAGGCTCCTTCTCTCCAACACACTTTTACAGCCCCCTTTACCATAGTATCTGAGCACTTCACAATCTTTAACATATTTAGCCTCACTGCATGGACAGGGAAGGGCTGTTGTCCCACTTTTACAGCTGGGAAGCTGAGACACAGAGAGGCTAACAGACTTGACCAGGAAAGCTGTCCCTGGGGCGGAGGAGGAAATTCAATCCAGGTCCCCCAGTCTCAGGCTAGTGCCCTAACCACGGGACCATCCTTCTGCTCTTACCATTTCTGTGCACTTAATGATCCTTAATAAACCAAGGCCTACATTGGGAGCCAACTGTCACTTGACAGATCAGGTAAGAGGTTGCAGGGGGCTGCCACCAGAAGAGCTAGGAATAGAACCTATGTCTCTAATGACAGTCCCAAGGCTTCGGCACACCCTGCCTTCTGTCGGAGCAGATGGCTGAGTTAATCGAAACTTCCCTGGTCTGAAATCCCTGGGGGAACATACCAAGTTTCTGGAAATGGGTAAGCTGGGATTGCCAATAGCGGCTGCACTGGAAATGTATTGTACCAGACTTCCTAGCGTATCACAAAGTGCTTCAGGTGGCACATGACCAGGATTTATCACTGAATTTGGTTCACTGGTTGGCTCATTAGCTTCCCCAGCTCGGGCTGGGTATTGACAGGGGAATGTGATGTAAGCGCTGAGCCATCCCCCCTGTACCAGATATTTTGCCTAATGTAGATAATAAAATAATACTACCACCACCTCGTTCTTATCTATCACTTGTCATCACTAGATCTCAAAATACTTTACGGTAGCTTTTGTTTCATTTTATACATGGGAAAGCTGATGCATGGGGGCCCCTTACCCAAGGTCACCTTGCCCAGCTGGGAGTGGAACCCTGATCTGCTGAGTCTCAGTGGCTGCTCAATCCACTAGACTATGCTGCCTCCCTCCATAGGTCGCTTCTGACAGCTCTGGCAATGCTTATAAAGTTATTTCAACAGAACTGACAGAGGAGGTGAACCTTGATCCTAGCGAGCATTCGAGCACACCGCACAAATACATGGAGCCCCCACCCTTTTCCTGACTCAGCTAGGATTCCTGCCTTACCTCTGTCACTAGCTGAAGTGTGTCCCGGCCAATCCACTCCTCCAGGGTCTCCCTCATGCCCTGAGCCAGCTGGGACAGGAAGTCAGCATGGACAGCCGCCTCTCTCCAGGCTTCCCCGCGATAGTGCTGAGTGCTGGCCACAGCTACATGAAGGAAAGCGACTGACATCAGGATAGCCACGGCTGGTCGGAGCGGGGCTTGGCGACAGCACCAGAGCTTAGGATCCCACCCAGTCATCTCTCTAGCTCTCCTCTCAGTCCCAGGAATCTCTGCCGAGAGAAAGGAGAGAAATGGCTAAAGGCACAGATCATAATGAGGTTATAGGATCCCTGCGATACTGCTGGCCCCAGGCCAGCACCGTAATGTCAGGAATGCCGAGTAGGCGAATAACATCCCAGCAACCCCAGGGCAATTGCAACCTTTCCTTTTAGTTGAGAATCAGCCACTTACCAGTCCTCACTTATACGCTTTGTGACCTCTCCCCAGCCCCCCACTCACTCCCCTGTGAGCTGCATAGCCCCATGGAAAAGGAAAATGAAGGGGTGACTCATGTCTCAGCCTGTGAGCTGTGATTATGCAGACTGACAGGGCACCAAGCCAGTCAGAGGGAGACATTCGACACCCAAGCATTCACTGCATGTGGTGGGAATGAGGTCAAAGGTCAAGCCTGCACCCATCTTAGGCAGTGATCACATCACACAGCCCCTGCTGAGCAAGTTCACAGTAGCTCAGTACTTGGCTGGGAGAGATTGAAAGAACAGCTGGGTGCTGCAGGCTGTCTGACTAGAAAGGAGTCTCTCTCTCTGCAATGGGGCCAGCAATGACTCAGCAGCCAGAGGTGCCATCTTTGGGAAGAATCTTCTAAGCCAGATCCAGGACCCGTCCTGACCCGCTGCCCAGGCCCCACGTAGCAGCATGTTGCAAAGCCCCAGCGTGGCACACAACAGAAGGAAAGCAGCGAGGGCAGCCCAGGCGCTGCTGGCAGGTGGCCAAGCTCCCCTGTGTCATTGTGAGCCCCCCGTGTCCCCTATTAAGTCAGCTGCCAGCCCAGAACAGGTGCCTTCCAGGAGCCAGCAACGCACGTGGGAAGCTGCGACACGGGGGCAAGTCGCCCGGCCCCAGCGGGAGCAACGAGCATCCTGGATGCTCCGGGCTTCGCACGTCACCGCCAGCTGCCAGGCCCGTGCAACCAGGGGCGGCTCTAGAAAGTAGGCTGCCCCAAGGTGCGCCGCCCTTCCCCGGTCCCGCGGCGGGAGCTCAAACGGAGCCGCGGGAAGAGGGGACCCGCCGCAGTCATGTCTGCGGCAGGTCCACCGGAGCCAAATGCCGCCCCCCCGGGAAAGGGCCGCCCCACGCGCCTGCTTGGCGCGCTGGGGTCTAGAGCCGCCCCTGCGTGCAACCCCGGAAACGGCCCAGCAACGCGGGCGGGGCGGGGCGGGCTGGCGCCGCGCAGGGAGGGACGGGGCAGGGGGCTGCCCGGCTGTTGGCTGGAGCGCGGCTCGAACGCTGCTGCTGGGTGTGAAATTCAAATCCGGCTCTAGGCCCGGGGCCGCTGGGAATTGTAGTCATGGGGCGGACCGGGGCGTGTCCGCCCAGTGCATTCTGGGAATTGCAGTCTCTAGAAGAGGTGCATGCCGGGATCAGCCGTTCCAGCCAGGCAGTGCTTTCCCCCCCCTCCGGAAATGCCCGAGCGGTAGCCGGAAGTTCCCGATCTATGCGGCGTGCCGGCCCGGGGCATGCCGGGAAGAGCAAAGTTCCGTTTCCGGCGAGGGCGGGACTCCGGAGTCTCCCGCGCGCGCTGGGGCCCCGCGTGAGCGAGTGGACGGGGAACGGGACCGGCCTCGGTTGGGACACGGAGAGGGGACTCCCAGCCCCTCCCCCGGAAGCAGAACCCGTGACCCGGAAGCAGAACCGGAACCCGTAGGGGAGACGTCGCCATGTCCCTCATATGCTCGAGTGAGTGACGGGCTGGGAGCTTGCGGGGGGGCGTCCCGAGCCGGCCCTGTGGAGCTGACACCCCCCAGCACGGGGGCCCTGGTGTCTCCCCAGCGCGAGGAGCCCAACGAGGAGACTCTAAAACCAGCCCTCCCTTCCCCCCCCCCCCCCGTGCCCGGCTCCTCTGCACAGCCAGTGACCCCGCCCCCACCCCACGCAGGACCCCGAGTCTGCACCTGCATCCCCCCCTCTGCATGGCCGCTTCGCCCCAGCGCCCCATCGCTCCCCCGCCGGCGTCGTGTGGTTCCTGAGAAAGGAGCAGTGTCTGGGTTGAGAAGGCTCAAGGACAGACAAACAGATCCCTTCCCCCCGTGCTGAGGTGTTAGGGCAAGGAAGTTTCATAGCCAACACAACGATGGGGCCGGCATCACCCGCCTTTGGCTGCCCGAGGGATCAGGTACCCATTTTGCAGCTGGGTGAATTGAAGGTGGCCTTCCAGAGTGAGATCCAGTGTGACTCCAACCCGCAACCTACAGGATTGTGGTGGAGCACCATAACCCTTTGGCTACTGTACCACTAAATAAATAAGGGTGGGGAGAATCAGTGGAGCTAAAATATCAGGAAAAACACTAGCATGCATAGAAAAAGAATAGGGTAAATGTGGAGATAATGCTACACATGTAGAGGCTGTAGGAAAGATTGGTCTGTGTCTTGTTACCTTTGTCTTGGGGCTTCTCTGTCCTCGGGTAAGCATGGGGTACGGGGGTGGGTATTTAGGCTCTGTTTGTCCATTTGTCACCCCTGCAGTCTCTGTCTCTTTGCAGTCTCCAATGAGGTGCCAGAGCACCCCTGCGTGTCTCCTGTCTCAAACCACGTCTATGAGCGAAGACTGATTGAAAAGTACATCGCGGAGAATGGGACTGACCCAGTGAATAACCAGCCGCTGTCTGAAGAGCAACTGATCGACATCAAAGGTATCAAGCAGAGGGGAGCGGAGCTAGAGGTGTGACCTGGTGGATTCTCACCAGCTCCAGGGAGTTGGGCAGACCATCATTGCTACCCTGATGGCCTGAGCTCCCACAACTCACCAAGCAATTGCCTGGTGGACCAGGTTGGTCTGACCATCACAGAAAAGGTTGGGGAAGGAAGGACACCAAAAGAATGTAGGAACCCTTATAAAAGGGGTGAATCAGGATTCATTTTATCGTCACCTACACCCAAAATCTTTAGGATTTCTCCATAGTTCTCTTCTCAGGCAAGTCCAAAGTTTCCTGGGGAGGCAGGTCCACTTTCACCAAACTCTGTACCTTTTTCCCAGGGAGTTTGGCTCTCCTCTGGCTCCTTTCTGGAGATGTTTTTTTTCTTGACATGCATTCAGCTTTTTTGAATGCTGCCTCTTCCTTCTCTCCCCTGTTGGAATGAGCTGGGTTTGGCTTGTATAGGCCCAGAGTTCTCCCACTCGCAACAGCCTCTGAGAGGACTGGTTAAATGGAGTCAGCTGCTTAGGGATTTCTGTTCCTCTCCCTCCCGTTGACAGTTCACACTATCAGAAGAGTTGCATCACTAGGGTTTGGGGGTCTCTACTGTACCTGATACTGGCCACCATCCTAGGTAGGCTACTGAGCTAGCTGGGTCACTAGCCTGATCTGCTGTGGTAGTAGGTCAGACACCAACTTAGATGCTGTGACCCAGTATGCTGACTGCAGAGATACTTTAACAACCTCATTTTCTAATGGGATTCTTCCACCAGCAGCTGATGTAGGCATACAGTAGAGGATGAAGTGAGGGTGCAAATGGATCTGGATAAAGGGGTGGATGAGCAGGTGTGTTTGAGGATGGGCTTTGGGGATGGAGAAAAAGTAGAGATGCAGGAGACAGGGAAAGGGATTAATCCTTGCCGCTGAGGCTAACACACCCCTGTGTGTCTCATTCACAGTTGCCCACCCAATCCGGCCCAAGCCACCCTCGGCCACCAGCATCCCGGCCATTCTGAAAGCCCTTCAGGATGAGTGGGTAAGTGCTGTCGTGGGGACAGTGTTGGGTGTCAAGTGGGCAAATGATGGGAGGGGTGCTGGGGCAGCAGAAAGAACAGGATTCTGCTCTGATTGGGTGGGAGGACCCACCCTCCTTGCTTGCTGAGGCTGGGTGGAGCCATCCACTCTACTTACCTAGGTGGGCGGAGCATTGAGCCCTGGCTGGCTCCCTCACATTGAGTCCTTCCATAGGACGCCGTCATGCTGCACAGCTTCACGCTCCGCCAGCAGCTGCAGACCACCCGCCAGGAGCTGTCGCACGCACTGTACCAGCATGATGCTGCCTGCCGCGTCATTGCTCGTCTCACCAAAGAGGTCACCGCTGCCAGAGAAGGTAAATTGGTGGGAGCAGGAGGTCTGACTGAGGACAAGGCTGCAGCACCATGGGGAGAGTCAGTCCAGGGAGGGATTCTGACTCGAATGCCCTGGGAGCAGTCAGGGGAGGAGCTTGTGCCTCTGGAGCAGGCAGGGGGCAGTACTGATGGGAAAAAGTAACTGTAACAAAACCTCTGTGGCACTCCTGTGAGCCTGCAGTTGGCTCCCATTTTAACCCATTGAGCCACTGTTTGTGTCTCCGCAGCGTTGGCGACTCTGAAACCCCAGGCTGGCCTCATAGTCCCCCAGGCTGTGCCATCTTCCCAGCCCAACATCACGGTGAGTCCCTCCTGCACAGCTCTCTCCTTGTGTCTCCTGACTCTGCTCTCTCTTCTGCTGGACTCATGGTCCTCTTCTTTCCCCAATCCAGGGTGCTGGCGAGCCAATGGATCTGGGAGAGCTGGCAGGCATGACCCCCGAGATCATCCAGAAGGTAAAGAGTCATCTGTTCCAGTTTCACCCTGTGCTCTGCTGCAGGAGCGAGACTCATTCCTGCTTCCCATGCAGTCGCTCCTTTTCCATCTCCCTGCCCCATCTGTTGTGCCCTGGTGCCTGCATGGCGCAGGCAGTCAGAGAGCTGCCCTCCTGTGCCAGCCTTCTGGCTGTTAGCATCACAATTCTTGAGTTCACTCTTCTGTTTTCCAGCTTCAAGACAAAGCCACGGTGCTGACCACGGAGCGTAAGAAGGTGAGAGCCTGCTCCCTGGATCCCCTTCCTTCCCTAGGGTGGGGGGCAGGATCTGGGGGGAGTCTGAGTTGGAAGGGGGCTCTCCATTGGAGCAGAGGTAAAGAAGCAGGGAGGTGAGCTCAGTGGTTTTGGAGGTCTCTATTGAGGGAATCTGTCTGTGAGGAGGAGGAGGAGGATCTCTCTGCTCCTTGGGTGGGGTTGGCCGGGTGGGGGAAAGGCAGGGGACTGGGTGCTCTCCCAGGAGCATGGTCATTTCCCTTTGGGTGCTCTTCCTTCTGCAGAGAGGCAAGACAGTTCCAGAGGAGCTGGTGAAGCCAGAGGAGCTCAGCAAGTATCGACAGGTGGCCTCACATGTGGTGAGTTCTCTGATGCAGATGGTCAAAGGTTAACTTTTAGGGTCTCAAACCTTGCTCATGGCATCAAATGCCTTCCCCAGATGCAACTACAGAGGGCTGTGCTGCCTTTCAGAACCCAGGCACATTTGTCCTCACCCTGCTGTGGCAGCAGGGGGCACTGTGTTGCTAGGGGACAGTTGCTGCTTCTTCCTCTTGGTCCACTGAGGCTCTGGAGTCTCCTCTCAGCAGGTGGGCTGTTAGCCCTGGTGCATCTCTTGGCACCTGGACCCTGAGCTGTGTCCTGCTTGCTTCTCCCATCTGAGCCGAAGAGGTGCTGGCTCGCAAGCACTGGGAGGAGAGGGGCGAATATAGCAGGGTGCGGAGCAGATCTGGGTGGGAACAAAGAGCCTTGGTTATGGAGTCTGTACCCAGAGCTCTTTGCTAGGGTCCCTCCCTGCCTCGAGGGGTTCTTCGTGCTTGGCAGTGGTTCCGTCTGACCCCCTTTTCTTTGTACAGGGCTTGCATAGCGCTAGCATCCCAGGGATCCTCGCTCTGGACCTCTGTCCTTCCGACACCAACAAGATCCTCACTGGTAAGACAGCCTCCTCGGTGCCAGCTTCTTCCACTGGGCTGGTGGGGATTGTGGCCTCTGGAACCCGCTGCTGATGTTTGCCAGAGGGTGGGGATATGGGTCAAAAGTCTCCCTGTTTCCTGGGCACACTTCTTCCGGCTACGGGCTGATCGGGATGAGGTAGAGGGCAGTAAGGACCTCTCTACACCCAGTTGCTGGGGATTGTGGGATGTTGAGGGGAGACAGGTCTGCACAGCTCTGGGCCCCATCCCTCTCTGTTTGTGTTCCAGGCGGGGCGGATAAAAATGTCATCGTCTTTGACAAGAGCTCGGAGCAGATCCTGGCAACTCTCAAAGGGCACGCCAAGAAGGTCACCAGCGTAGTGTTCCATCCGTCCCAGGTAAGGGCCAGGGCCAACTCCCCATCTCCTTTGGCCATGCCATGCTGAGGGAGGGATTCTGGGGCCACCTCTTGGGGGTCTCCAGGCCCATATCACAGTCTGGTCCCCTCCTACAATGTGCCTTGCTATTAACCTCTTCTTGCCCCTCCTAATGTTGGTGCTCTAACTCCTGTGCATGTTCTTTCCCCACACACCTAGGAGCTGGTGTTCTCTGCTTCTCCCGATGCCACTATCCGGATCTGGTCGGTCCCAAGCGCCACTTGTGTGCAGGTTGTCCGGGCCCATGAGAGCGCCGTGACAGGGCTGAGTTTGCATGCCACGGGCGACTATCTCCTGAGCTCCTCTGATGACCAGGTGAGACCCAGGTCGCCCCGATCCCTCCTTCCTCCCCATGTTGTTGGAGCTCACCTCGATCAGTGAGCTGGTGTGGGCAGGAGGTAGTGGAGGGCTGGCGGCTGTGGGATGCATTCACTCCTTGTTCCTCTCTTTCAGTACTGGGCTTTCTCTGATATCCAGACGGGCCGTGTGCTCACCAAGGTCACAGATGAGACCTCTGGCTGCGGTAAGGGTTGGGTATCAGGGACCCCTGGCTCGCAGGGCCATTGTGCCCCATTTCATTTTAGCTGGATGATTTTCTAGAGCGTAAGATGAGGAGCTTGTTAAGGGCATGTTTCAGAAATAGACTGTAGAACATGGTCACTTTTAACCTTCAATTACATGTTTTCACTCCCTGCATGTTAATCTAGTGTACAGTTTAAGTGGAGTCCAACATCAAATCAGATAAAGTTGCTTTCTGTAGCATAAACTATTTTATATGTTAGAATGTTTTCTCCTAGATAATCTTTCCGTATTCTTGCTGGGGAAGAGGCTGCAGGAAGGGCTGTGTTCTGTGTCACACGAGTCCTTGAGAACCCTGTGATGGGGAAGGCTGGGAGAGGGCTTTGCTTTCTGCTGTGTCCTTTTGTTATCCAAGTGAGACTTCCCCCTGGCAGTCCCTGAATCTCTCTCTCTCTCTCTCTGTCTCTGCAGCTCTCACCTGTGCTCAGTTCCACCCTGATGGGCTCATTTTTGGGACGGGGACTATGGACTCTCAAATCAAGATCTGGGACTTGAAGGTAGGGCTGGCTGGCTGTGCCTGACTGCTGCGGAGCCTGGTGCTGGAGGATGTTGGCATGTTGGCAGCTCCAGCCTCATGGCTAGGAGCGCACTCAGAGCCAGGCCTGGTCCCTATATACTTTCTAGAGCATGGGGCTGTCAGGCCAACTATGGCCTTCTCCCTGGCACACTAGGATCTCTGCTTTCATTAAAAGAAAGACGCCTCTAGCTCTTACTTTGTTACGACAATTACCCACGTGACTGGTGTGCGAGTGATGCAGCAGTGGCTGAGTTTGCAGACAGCCTGAACCAGTGGGGGCAAAGTGCTCCATTCAGCTCAGTCACGTTAGCTCTGCAATGTAACAATGCTGTACATTAGCATTGACAGTGTTCAGTGCTGGTTGAAGCATACAGGAAAAGAGAGGTGTGGTCTTACTATGGAGAGCTGGCCATGAGTAGGCGGAGCTTGGGTGGTGGGTGGAGCTTGGCTATCACAGATGTCTTCCACTCTGGCCCCTGTTGGATAGTATGCACAGATGTCCTAGCTGGGTGCTTTCCCCAGGGAAAGAGTCGCTCTGTAGCCGGAGTCTGGTTGTGGGGGATGAGACTATCACAGCACAAAAGTCTGCGGAGAAGGCTCCTGTCCCCTGGACCAAGCTCTCTTCATGGGAAGGGAAGATCCAGCCTCCCTGCTGCGCCCATCTTTTCCCAGCTGGCCCAGGCTCGACTCAGTGCCTGCCTTTCAGCAATGGGCGACTAACTGTCTGTCCGTTTCAGGAACGCACCAATGTGGCCAACTTCCCAGGGCACTCCGGTCCCATCACCAGCATCGCGTTCTCAGAGAACGGCTACTACCTGGCCACGGCCGCTGACGACTCCTCCGTCAAACTCTGGGATCTGCGCAAGCTCAAGAACTTCAAGACGCTGCAGCTGGACAATAACTTTGAGGTGTGTGTGACCCTCCTGCTCTGTCAAGCCCTGTCCCTGCTCCCACAACCTCTCCCCGATATGAGCCAGCTGAGGGGTGTGACCTGGCAGCTTTTCCTCCATGTCCTTGTGCATCCTAGTTTGACTGGGCTTCTCCCTGCATCAGGGAGCCAGTGCCTGGTATGGGATGTGTGCACGTGTGTTGGGGGTTCTCCCTCTCCCCAGATGCCCAGGGTGGGTATATGGGGAGAGGTCCCCTCTGGGAGCCAGGTGTATGGTAGGAATAGGTGAGTGTGTGGGGAGGGGTTGCTTAGTATGTGTGTGGGGGGGTGGGGGGGTGAGTACCTGGCAGCCTGGTACAGGAGGGAGAGCAGCACCCTGGGTCTGACTCAGAGTTGTGCCTGGGGCTCAGATCTCTCTCTTATCTGTAGGTGAAGTCCCTCATATTTGACCAGAGCGGTACCTACTTGGCCTTGGGCGGCACAGACGTCCAGATCTACATCTGCAAGCAGTGGACGGAGATCCTCCACTTCACAGGTGAGGTGCTCAGCCGGGAGAGTCATGTGCCTGTGCTGGGTTCATCAAGTGGATGAGCGAGCTGTGCCTTTCACTGTGTCCCTGAGATCCCATCCTCATGGAGTGTGCTGCATGAGGTGGTCCTGGGATGGAGGAGAAGGTCCTAGTAGGATGAATTGCAAATTAACCATATGGTGTCTCTCCCCTAACCACCTCTCATGTCTCCCTACAGAACACAGTGGCCTGACTACGGGTGTGGCCTTCGGCCACCATGCTAAATTCATCGCTTCAACGGGCATGGACAGGAGCCTGAAGTTCTACAGCCTGTAGCCTCTTTTCCTAGGATCTGGGGGGATGGGCTGTGTCCTTTACTGTAGTGTTGGGGTTACTGGGGGGAGGTAACATGGGTGGGTGGGGTTATCATTGCTTTACTTTGAGGTATGAGGGGGAGGTATTACCTGTGCTCAAAGGCTTTGTTTTTCCAGTTTTGTGTTTGTCTTTCCAGCTTAGATTCTGTTCTGTGATCGTAACAAACGAAATGGAACTAAACCCCTCCACTGACAGACAGCTGTGAATGAGAGGCTGGGTGGGGGAAAGAGTGGGGTGGCATAGGCATGGGAGAGAAGGGGGGGATGGGGAATTGTGCGTTTTTTTTTGTAAGCAGCTATCTACTTTCATTAAAAAAAATAAAAATAAAGAATGTTGAACCCTCATGGGGTGTGGGAGTGGTGTGTACCTCCTCCCTGATGAGCTGTGAGGTAGCACATGCAGGGGAAAGAGCCCCTAGACTTTGGGCAAGGGGATCTAAGGATAAGAGATACTATCCACGTCATCTGAATCCCTTCTAAGTTCTCCCAGTGCTGTTTGAATAGTGATGACTGGAAGAGAGGTGGGAGCCTGCATAGGGTTACTATGCCCTGGCCCCATCTTGCTGCAGTTCTCAGCTGATGAGTAAAGTCTTGGTACCTGGATGAGTTGTGAAATTAGCAACCTCCTTTGAGTTTGTGGGATAGCACTGGACTTGCTGTAACTTCTTGTACAAACAGGCTCTTGCTGTTTCTCATGTACCCCTCAGCTAGTGATCTCCAACCACCTTTAAGAATATGAATCCTCCCCAGTCCTCTGCAAAATAGGTACAGAATGTATCACAATCCCATGTTACAGCAAGGGCAGAAAACATGGCAGAAGTCATGTAGGAGGGCTGGGAGTACCAGGCTGCAGGCCTGAAGCCCTAGCCCTTGGTCTAACCACCAGATCAAGCCCCCACAGCAATTCACAGAATTTAGTTTTGTTGCGGTTTGAACACTAAAGATGAAATGGGTCATTTTAGTGGGGTTTGAAAGGGATTTGTCAAAGGGTGGCCCTGCTGGAGCCCAGGACTAGTACCCCTGCCTCTGTTTCCCCAGAAATAGTACTTAAAGACTTTCCAAATGTGCATAACCCTTGCAGGGTTAATTTATTACGAGAAACCACCACAGGAGTCCAGAATTCCCCCACACAGTCCAAATTGTATCTGCAACACACCAAGTACGGTGCTGGTCTTTCACCCTGCTCAGACTCTCCAGGACAGCTCTGGTGTCTCATCACACCTCACGCCCAGCTTTCAGCCTCACCTAGCTCTGAGTGTGACCAGCTTACCCTGTTGCTGCCTTCAGCCTCTGGTGGAGGAAGGGCAGCAGGCCCAGCCCCTCCATTGGCTTCCTGACACTTTCTCCAAGGAGGGTCTGCAGTGAGCATTCCCTGGAGATCTCTTGCCCATTTCCTGATTGAGTCTCTTCTCAGGCCTGCCCCCATTTATATAGCCTAGGGGGCCCTCTCTTAAAACCTGCTTAGGAAGCAGCTCATTAGCCACAGGTGCGCTGGCTTCTCCCATCAAAGGAGTCATTGGTACCACTTCAGCAGCTGCCTTTTCCTTAGAGTGGATCTGCTCAGCACCTCTATGTGTGAAAGCCAGTGAGATCCTTGCCCTGGTGGTAGCTGCAGGCATGGCTGAAGGAGCCCTATTCAAACACCCATCTCGCTATCACAGCAGCATCTCAAGCAGCTGTTAGGGCTAGATCCTGCTGTGTGGCAAGAATCAGTCCTACCCTCCATCTTATTCAGCATTGGTATGAAGCCAACTGGGGTGCTGGCAAGATTCTAATCTTCCCAGCAGCTGTAAACAGCACCATTTTGCAGGGCTCAGCAAACTGACACTGAAAGCCAGAGGGATGAAAAGTCCTTTGAACCCATTTTGAAGGCAGCTGGCCTCTAACTAGACACCCATAAGGTTATGCTCCTCTGTGAAATGGCAGCAGTAGGGGCTGAGTGAAGGAACCTTTGGCTCTTAACACATGAGCATCTCCTGCATCAGCCAGCAGAGTTATCTCTGTTAGCCCTGGCTGTAGCAGGCTCCCTATAGCCAGTTACCACTAGAGGGCCAGAGAGCTATGCTGAGTGGGAATAAGTTACATACACAAGGTGTTGGACTTTCCAGGTCCTTTAGATCCCCCACCCACCTCCCATGTATGATTGGCCAGAAAACATGTACCCCACCCTCACAGTTCTGGCCTCAGTGATTCATGCATCTGTGACCTTCATGTTCAGTCACTGCAGTTCATAGCTAGCAGTGACCTGTAAGTGCCGAAGGGAGCTTGAACTGATGCAGAACTCATCTGCACCTTGCTGTGTACACATCACCCGGATGCCATTCTCTGCACATGACTTCCCACTGAGTCAAGGGCTCTCAATTTCCAAAATCCAGCAGGGGAAGCGGGCCTCAGCCACCTGCGATCACTTTTCCTGCTGTGAGCTCTTGTATGCCATCAAAAACTGTGGATTAGTGATAAGTAGTGTAGTCAACTGCTAGACCACACCTTGGTTATTGGGTCTCTTGTATACATTTCATACAAAACCAAGGTCATGCAGGTTTTTTGCTAAAAGTCTATAACAGTACACGAAAAGGTTCAGTGGGCTACCAGTTTCTGGGAAGCCATCTCATGAAGCATTGTTTAATTCACCTTACCCAGGTATGTCACTGGAATGATACATTTCAGCTAGGAGTATTTTCTGAGTTACAAAACTCTTTACACATCACTGACAAACACTTTCCTAACTTGTTCCTTGTCTTCCTCATCTTTGTTTTAGATACTAGTATTCCACCTACTGGTCTGGGAAGGTATCACCCCAGCTCATACTGGGGTAGAACATTAATGCATTTTGTCTTTGACACTTACATTTGCATGCAAAAGCTGACTTCAGCATTACAGCGTTACAGGATACTTGACAATGGTGAATAGAATGGACATGGAAAGAGTATAATACATTTGGTTAACTGCTCAACACCCCCTATATTTATTAATACCATGTACTTAAAACCCCAGCCCCGTTGCTCTGTGACAACACCCTACCTCACACATCCCCTGGAACTGCCCCCTGCCCTGTACTGTTCCTTTGTTTAGGAGGCCATCATAAACCCTGCCGTGCTCACGTGGACACCTAGTTATCCTCAAGTGCAAAGCCCGGCCTAGTTGTTTACAAGCACACCATCAGCTAAGCTTTCATGATAGGTCTGCAGGAAGGTTGGTAGAACAAGGCTGACCCCATTTTAAAAGCATTTCTCACAGACCTCTTTCTTGGACAGATGATGGCATCTGACCTGTTTATTAGTAAATCATAGATCACTGTGATACTTGCACTGAGATGGCTGTTTTCAGATATGGTGCCCCAACTGTGGAGGGCAGTGTTGCTACATCAGAGCTAATAGTTAGCTCTAGGGAACTGTGAGTGGCTAATGTTTGACCAGCCTCGATGGTAGCCTGGTGGAAGAGTTGAATTAGCAGCACGGTTGTGGGTGTAGAGTGAGTGGAAGACAGCCCCTCTCACCATTTCTTCAGGAAGTTTTTTTATGGTTGTTTCCCTACAACCTTGACCAGCAGTTTCAGCTATGGGGATTGTACTCCCTATCCTCTATACAACCATCATTGCATTCTAGTAGTTCTAGCATACATAGAATTAAAGGCCAGAATTAAAGCTAGTCTGACCTCCTGTGTGTGTCAGACCATTAAATGTCACCTAGTTACCCCTAGATGTAAAGCCCTGTGTGCATACAAAATTTTTATCACATCCAATCCACAAAAATGGCCTGCAAGTATCTATCCTATGGAGCCCAATAACTTGCTTCACTAAAGTCTAACTTCTAGAAAGAAGTTCATCTAGTCTTGAGATGAAGACAGAGGGATGCTGTAGTATCAGCCAATGTTTCCTTCTAGGCCCCTTGAGTTGGAAAGCAGAATTAGAGTTCATTTGAGGCAGACCATGGAGAATAAGGAGACTGGGAGGGATGGGGTCCAAAATATCCACCCCCCATATCTCTTGTCCTGGAAAAAGGCTGTTCTGAAGTTCCTCATTGGAGCTGGGAGATGAAGGTGACTCTTCCTACTATCTCCAGTTTCCTCCCCATGTTTGCAACCTAGCCAGGGCATGGACAGTATTGCTAACTACCTTAGCACAACCATAGGAAGTTGTGACACCCAGGAAAATGAGCAATGCTGCAGCCTACCCACCATGACATTTGCTAGGTCAGAGCACTGAAGGTGGGAGTGTACCCTACAACATACCACCACAAGTGAGATGCAACATGATTTTGTCTTATTTCACAACTCCACTACAAAAAAGTTTGAGCCTTCTCAGTTGACCATCTCTTCCAGGTCAAGCTCACACTAACAATAACTGAGGCCACCATGTTAAGTGAGAAAAGTGCCAGGGCCACAGAGTGCAGAAGCATAGGGTTCAAGTCTTCTCTGGAGCCAGGATTGGGGGAGGGGGAGAAGGGAAGAGAGAGAAGAGTGAGATGGAGACAGACTTGCAGAGGGTAGAAAGATCCCTGGTGCCCCCTGCCATATAATAGGAAGTCATTACTCCCATTGGAGATCCTAGTTGGGACACTTAGGATTCTCTCTCTCAGCTTTACAGGGACATTGTATGAGTCCCTTCATCCTAATTCTCTCCACTCCTGTCAAGAAGCAAGTTAGATACCCCTTGGAATAATGAACTTCATCCTAACCCCTCACTCCTGGGTACAGCAACATATAGCTTCTGAGCTCTAATGCACCTGCGATTACAGCCACCCTCCAAGAAGCTGTCTGGCCTAGTGCCACCAGCTTTCAGGCTCCCTTAGTTACTCAGGGTTACCATGCCAGCAGGACACTCTTAATTGGTGTTAACTCACTTTTGTCTTTGCCATCTTGCCCAGCAGGCTGCTGAGATAACTTCACCCACCCACAAGCACTCACCACCAAGTCCAAGGGTTCTGTTCCACTTTGGATGCCAGGGAACTAGTGACTTCATGAGAAAGAAGAGTATTGGAGAGGGCCTTACATTGTTCACCAGGGCTTCCAGAGAAGTGTGAAAAGTGTACCCAGCAAATGGGGCAGAACCCCCCTTAGGGCCATCACAGAATGCCAACTGCTGCCCCAGTAAGGAGTAGAAACAGAATCCATGGGTTCTCATGTGAGTGACCCTGGATGTATGGAGGAGACAAGAGCACCAGTATGCGTGACCCCTTTTCAGCTCCAGGCATTGTGCTATCTTGGATCAGTAGTCATGCAAGGCTATTGTTGCATTTGGGTGGCAGCCTGGCTCCAGTAGTGACTTTTACCAGATGCCTTTGACACAGGCAAGGTAGCCCATAATGCATGTAGCCAGGTGCACTGTATTTTGAAGGTTATACAGAAATGGCTGACATGCAGGTCTTCTGCTGAGGAGAAGTAAGGCTATGCTTGTGTTAGGAGATCTTCGTATGGTAAGTAGGATGCACCCGCTTCAGTATTTAGGTCCACAGAGATTGAGTGATCTGGTGCTGGTAAAACAGTGCCTCACATCCGCTCTACAGATAAAACAGATGAGACTTACTTGTAACAGCCCCTGGTGGACAAGTGGTCCTGCAGGCCTCCAACTGAGAAGGGTGACAGGCAGATGCACTACAGAAAATACACACCTGAAACCCACAAGTTAGGAGCTAGTTAGATCTGGCCAGGGCTGCTCAATGCACTGAGCCAGCTGCTGGGAGGTCATATTTTCTAGGGGAAAGCCTCTTATGTAGTGTGGTTGGGGAAGGAGATAAGGAGAGTTTACCTAGGACTGTTATCTGCAGGATTAGAAAGGGCCCTAGCACTGAGCTTGATGAGTTTCCATCACTGTGGTTATCAGGGTTTAGGAGATCCTTCCCATGGACCATCCTACACCGTCTGGTGGAACAAGTATGCTGGTGGACATCAGATCTAGTCCAATAGAAGCCAGAGAAGTTGGAGCGTGTTACCCACAATGTTCCTGTTCAGAGGAACCAGCCTGAGTGGTGACAAGAGGAGCCATGCTGCACTGAGAAGGCACAAGGAGACCCTTACTCAGGTTAGCCATCTGTTGGCATCCAACAGCCAGGTGCCACACTAGAGCATGCAGCAGGGGTGTGGGGGAGAAAGAAGAAACATTGATTCAGGTAGCTAGTTTACCTTCCCTGCCTGCAGGGAGACCCCTGGTGTCCCCATGATAGAGGAGGAAGTTGTTCCATCCCAACACCTACCCTCTGCCACTCCACAAATGAGTTCCAGCAGAGTAGATCGTACCTAGAGCCAGGGCTGCTCCGGAGGAATCAATCCCAGCCTGGAGCATGGTAGGAATGACTCCCCTAGTTAGTTTTCTAGCCCCTCCCTTACCAGTCCATCAAGCACCACCTGGGAGGCAGAGTCCACAAAGCAGCTGCTGGTTCTAGCCTCCCTCCAGACAAAGTGCACCACAAGCCACTAGTGCAGTTCAGCAGTTTTTATTTTCCACCCTTGTTTGACAGCGAGCCACTACGGAGGCTTTGGGCTCTTGTCATCCAGCCCTTTCTTCTACAGAGCAGGGTCACAACAATGAGGGAGGCCAGAGCCACCAGAGAGAGTACAGCCAGAAGCACAGGAGTCAGGTCCAGTCTGGAGACAGGGTCTGTGGGAGGAGGAAAAGAGGGTGTTAAGGCAATACTGGGTGTGTGCGTGCATGTGCAAATGCAGATAAGACTAGGCACCCTTGCCCCAGTGATGCTGTTACTACCCATTAACAGTGCATAGGCCTTCATCACAGCCATTTGAGGTTACACCTGATTAACTCAGGTGTACCAGGCAAGCATCTGCATTAAGTCACCACCCATCTCTTCCTAGCAGGGGAGACTTCTATTCCTTGCAGGCTCCAGTCAGTCAATAAAGAAAGTTCCTGGGGATAGATTCCATCCAGTGGCGGTCAGTGCTGATACCAGCCCAGTGCATTGTAGGCACAGTCTCCCTGGCTTGCAAGTCACCATCAAGGGGTTATTCAAGGAGTAATGGTCTCAAGTTGCAGTGGGGGAGGTTTAGGTTGGATATTGGGGGGCGTGGGGGGAACTTTCACTAGGAGGGTGGTGAAGCACTGGAATGGGTTACCTAGGGATATGGTGAAATCTCCTTGCTTAGAGGTTTTTAAGGTCAGGCTTGACAGATCCCTGGCTGGGATGATTTAGCTGGGAATTGGTCCTGCTTTGGAGCAGGGGGTTGGACTAGATGACCTCCTGAGATCCTTCCAACCCTGATATTCTATGAGTCTATGTCCCACTGGGGTCTGCCTTGCTTTGAATGATGGGTTGGTTGTCCTCCTGCTGTGGTGAAGGAAGTGTTCTACTCCTGGGAGTCATACTATGGCAATCAACATAAGCTTATATATTAAGATGATCACTTCTTGCTCATCCATGTGTGGCCCCAGGAACATTTAGCACACATGGAGTAGTACCCACATTAGAGGCAACATTGACTTAACTAGTCTCTTGCATAGTAGCCTGAGACTTGCAACCATAATGGCAGGACAACTCACCTGTGTTCTCATAGACTTGCTCTGTGTGTGGCCCAGGACTTGCCTGGAAGATCACAGGTCCATGAGAACTCACTAGGTCCTGGGGCTCTCTTGTCCCATTTCCAATATGCAGAAACCGGCGGCCTCCTGGAAGGTGGAAAGGGGAGAGTTAAGGAGTGGTCTTCAGAGAGCTCTCCAGTGCTGTCTAAGATTAGGTGGAGAGTGTAGTATTTGAGGATGCATAGGCCAGTGTAGACCCACCTGCACAGATGAGTGGCTTCTGCTCAATATGTCCTCCTGAGTTGGTCATTGGGGGTTTGGATCAGGTGGGAAGAGGCAATTTTAGCAGGAGTAGCCCATATTAGAAATCTGTTCTGGGGATCCCAGTGGCCTATTTCAGTTCCTATATAGCAAGGGTGCAGTTACAGTGTAGACCATAGTACCATCTAGCCAGGGTACTTGCCTCCAAATTCACAATGCACCTAGCTAGTTGGCAGGTCACATGTAGGGGAATACAGCTGAGTTCACATTGCAGTGACTATATAATGGAACAGTTAGAGTTCTAGCTGTTATGCCCCAGGATCTCCTCAAATATTTGTTTGAAGCAGTGGGGCTGGGTACACAGTGGAAGCCACAGAGGACTTACTTATAGCAGCCCCTGATAGGCACATGGTCCTGCAGAGCTCCAGCCGGGAGGGACGGCAGGCAGAGGCACTACAGAAGAGGTACACCTGAAATCCACACAAATGGAAATGGAGTTAGAGTAGCTCTGACCCAGCAGGTAGC
Source organism: Mauremys reevesii (assembly GCF_016161935.1). NCBI lineage: Eukaryota > Metazoa > Chordata > Testudines > Geoemydidae > Mauremys > Mauremys reevesii. The sequence goes on from NC_052626.1 coordinate 118,931,032, forward strand.
AACTCTTGTGACAAGCTTCCCTGCACATAGGCAGCACCAAGGAGGGAATTTGGGCCCTTCAGCTCCAGCACTAGCTGCTATCACATGGCCTAAATGGAGGACCCATTTAGCTGCAGTAGGGGCTTATCTTTGCTGGACTCTGGTCATTGACAAGATGCTTACCAGAACAGATTCCATCCAGCAGAGGGTAGTACCAGCCCCAGTACATTACATGACAAGGAGGTTCTGTTGGACTAAGCCCCATGAAAACCCAGGTTATGCATCTTAAGGTATAGCAATGCCATGGAGGCTGTTGACACTGGATGCTGGTAAGTGGATATTCTCTCCAAACATGAGAGAAATCCTGGGGAACATTATCCACTAGCCAGATGGAGCTAGAACATTGCACATCTGAGATGCAGAGACTCCCAGCTGGTCACTGTTCATGTACAACCTGGATCACATGTAGTTCAGGGGACTGTGTTCCTAAAGCAGCTGCTATGATGCTGTGCCCATTTTGGGGGTAATGGCTGTAAGTGCCACACTCAACAAGGTGTTAAATTAGGAGCATCATAGGCCAATGAGATCAAGGGAACCAATTTCTCCAGCTTGATGCTGGGGCGGGAGAGGGAGAGAAGAGAAAGGTATTTAAAGCCACACCCTCCCACTTGGCCATGGCCTCATCTAGAGGCAAGCTTCACAAAAAGGTAAAGAGCAATGTCCCCACAAGAGAAGCATAGAGGATGCAGGTCCTTGCCTGACCAGGAAAGGACCGTTCCCCCCCCACCCCGAGTAGATTCAGGCCATCCTTACCTCTCCATCAAGTGCTATCTGGGAGGCTGAGTCCACAAAGGCAAAGGTGGAGAGGACAAAGCGCTGGTGGTGAGTTGGGAAGGGCAGCTCAGATCCTATGGGCACAAGCTGGGTTCTGTAGTTGTCTCCCAAGAATGGGCACCTGAGAGCAGAGGGACACTGTTCAGTTTTGACCAAGCACTATTCTTTCCTCCACTAATAGCCCTAGGATGCCTGCACCTCACTCACCCGTCCACCAGGATGGGCCACTGTGGCTGCTGCAGGGGGTTAGTGCTTGGGGTAGCCCAACACTGGTGCAGAACCAGAACCAGGGATGGGTCTGTTCTCTGCAGGATGCGAACCTCCACGTAGATAGGGTCCCTGAGTACCTTCACCACTGGGTAGTCTCTCTCCGTGAGATAGAATCTGTAGCTCAGGTCTGTGTGGGGAGAGGGCAGGAGGAGAGCAGAGCTGAGACGCCTATATCCCTTCAGGGGATGGGATCTCTGTGCTGGAGTCAAAGGGGCTGCCTACCTGTGGCAATGCGCAGCTCAAGACGGAGGGGTCCTGCCTGGGTGACTGGAGCAGGTGTGGGGGGCAAGACGACCTCCACCTGGACTGGCAGGAAGTCACTGGCATTGTAGATGCAGCGAGCATGGAGGCTGCACAGGAGAGAGCAGAGGGAGGAGATGGGGGTGGTGGTGTTGGGCTGATGCTCAGTGAATTCAGATTGAGCTAATACTGCTTCTGGCAGTCACCTTATTAGCACTTCAGACAAGCAGGGTCAGGCCCTATCAGTACTTGGATGGAACACATCCAAGGATGCCAGTGCATCAACCCTGCCAGCAACTCAGGTGTTCTTCCCTACAGCTCAGGGACTAAGCAGGAGTGCCTGAGCATGGCCACATGGGGGCCTTCTCAGATGGGAGAGAAGCACCTGCTCACTTGTAGTCAAATCTCATTCCTGGCATACCAAGTGCCATGAACAGAGGGTACTTTGGGGCTTATCTAGGGACACAGATCATTACAGCAGTTGTTTCTATATGCTGTTAGGTAGATGGTGCACTGCACCTCAGAAAAAGATCAGCCACCTTCTGAAGTGAGCTTAGTCTGCAAGATGCTAGGGAAACCTTCTGGACAGGAGAGGCTGTTGAAGTGGGGAATGGAGGGATCACAGTATCTCACTAGTCAGTGAAGCAGCCTATTCCCATCCCCTTGGGATATGGGAAGGTTGGAGTTACTTCTCCAACACCAGCTCTTCAAGCACGGAGCAGGCCAACTTACATGAAGGTGCTGTCCCGGGTGATGGAGCCATCTGGCCCAGTCTGGACATCAATGCCAGAGATCAGCTGGTTCTCATAGATCAGTTTGTCCCCAATCACCTGACAGATTTGAGACATAGGGTGGGTTAGTCCCTCAAGACCCTGAGCAGAGCACTCTCCCTGGCTTCCACAGGGAGTGTCCTCACCTGGACAGTGGTGCCACAGTGCATGACAGGGAAGCGGAAGATCACAAAAGCCTCTGTCATTCTGATGGGATCACACCCTGTTTGGGCATAGGCTAGCTGGACACTGTCCAGGATGATAGGGTGATCAGACATGTCCCTGGAGACCACCAGAATGAAGTGACCATCCACAAGGCACTGAACAGTGACTGCAACACAAAGGAGCAGGTTAAGTACAGAGGACAGAGTAATAGATTTGGAACATGATTGGTCAGGAGTCCTGGATCCCCCCCTAGTTTATATAGTCATTGTTGAGAGACGACATCAGGATTTCATATTCCTTGTAGGGCAGCTGCTTGTATCGGGCAAGAATCTAGGAGAGCTTTGGAAACAGGTTCCAGGCCATACTAACCCACAATGCAACCCCATGGAGCTAGAAAATTGGGTTCCTCTGCTAGTCAGGTAGCAGTAGAATGTGTGTTGTGTAGGATCTATGCACACACCGGCTGTTTCTCACTCTCAAATCTGCGGATGCCAGTCTGTGCTCCCTTGCTGCTCTCTTTTGCCACACATTTGGTGGTGTTAGTCTTGCTTTACTCAAGACAGATCAGCAAAACCATGCTCTGGGAAGTAACTCAGTCTGCATGTGGCTGGCACTCACTGCAGCCCTGAGTAAGGGGTACATGGCAGTAGTTTCCACTTGAGACAGCAGTCCTAGAGCAGCAGCCGAATCCCAGCCTCTCTCAACTGAGAGCATATGGCCAGGCTTCCCAGGACAGAGAAGTTGGATCCAAGTCTAGTTCAGCATGCTAGTAGGTGGTGACCCAACTCATCTGAGAAGGATGGTGTCTCACCAAGCTTCCCAGGATAGAGATGGCAAAGGGCTCCATAATCTGACAAGAGGGCAGGTCTCCTACCTGTGTTGCCATAGTAGCAGGGGGTAGTAGGATCAGTCTCATCATAACAGCAGCCAGCCTGGATGCAAGCAGCTTGGCCTGGGGTGTCTGCACAGGGGATCTTCCCAGCCACTATGCGGCACTGCTCCTGTGTGAGATGGGCACCTAGAACAGCAGGGTGTGGATTTAGGAGAGCTGGAGATCCTCTGAAGGGATCACAATTGGCCCTCCCTAAAACCCTTCAGATGATCCAAACTTAGCCCTTTGTGTGCTTCATTACTCCTGCTGCCAAGTCACCAGATACTCTCCCCACTCCTTCAAATAGCCTTTTACTCCAGATCCCCAGTCATTCCAGTATCCTCACACCACTATGTGTACAGAGCTCCATGCCAGGCCTCACAGGTACAAGATGTGGCCTGTCATCAAGCAGGCACCAGTGACAATTTCCTGTGTGATCTCATGTTCCTTTCCTACTGTTGTGGGAGGAATGAGCCACACTCAACCCTCTTTCCCCTGAGACATGACCATGATCAATTCTAACAACATAGCAGCTGTGAGGAGGAGACAAGGAACAGTTCCAGTGAAGGCCATCACACAAGATGACATACCAATGTTCCTTGGTGGAGGATAGATGTGGGGCACCGGGCGCACCAGGCCCGGCTGCGGCTGGGGCACCGGGCGCACCAGGCCCGGCTGCGGCTGGGGCACCGGGCGCACCAGGCCCGGCTGCGGCTGGGGCACCGGGCGCACCAGGCCCGGCTGCGGCTGGGGCACCGGGCGCACCTCGCCCGGCTGCGGCTGGGCCTCGGGGCGCGCCAGGCCCGGCTGCGGCTGGGGCACCGGGCGCACCAGGCCCGGCTGCGGCTGGGGCACCGGGCGCACCAGGCCCGGCTGCGGCTGGGGCACCGGGCGCACCAGGCCCGGCTGCGGCACGTAGCGCATGGTCTCCTCTGGGGTTAAGTCATGTTCAGTGGGCTTGGGGCAGGTCATGTTCACATCATGGGTGGCAGCGATGGCCCCGGTGCTCAGTAGTTCCTCCACTCGGACCTGTAGATGGTTACGCCCATCCTGCAATGAAGAGGTGCCAGTCAGTCAGTGTTGTGTCATAACAGACTGACTGTAGGTGCTAAGCACAGCCTCCACCCCCCCCACCCCTCCAAATCTTCACAGGCTGCTGGGGCAGCAGGTATGGACCCATCTACAGCTTCTGTAGTTGCTCAGGTACATGTGCAACACCTGCCCCCACCTCACCTTTTTCTGAACATGGCAGCCATTGTAGCCAGCCGAGAAGATCACTCCTTGCTTGCCAGATGTGACCCAATGGAGACAAATGGAGCAGTTGGTAACTTCAAAGGGTGTCCCAAACTCATCTGTAGAGAGAGTCATACACGTCATGGGTAAGGAAGAGTTAAAGCCCATGATGAAGCTTTGCCAAGTAGCCATGTTTGGAACAGCAACTGTTGTTTGTCACATCCTTCAGTTTAGTGGAGCTTTAGCATGGTGGTAAGCAGCTCAAAAGGTAAAGGACAGCCCTCATTTACCAAGCCTGGAGTGCCAGTAATGGCCAGACCCAGCCATCCCATCCCACACTTGTGCATGACAACAGGGAGGGGATAGCCCATGGAGGACACGGGATTCAGGTGTCTTGAACTCAGATGTCTGAGTTACACCAGAGCTTGGCCCAAACAGTTGAATCCAACTAGGTAACACCAGTCTTTTCCAGGGCCACCTGGTAGGGGTGGGGGGGCAAGTGGGGCAATTTGCCCCAGGCCCCACAGGGCCCCCCCCATGAGAATATAGCATTCTATAGTATTGCAACTTTTTGTTATGGAAGGGGCCCCCAAAATTTCTTTGCCCCAGGCCCCCTGAATCCTCTGGGTGGCCCTGGTCTTTTCTCCGAGGGACAGAAGTCACAGACTCTTACTTCAGGAGACCAGGTTACTCAAGATTTGAGGGCCAGGAAGCCACCAAGAAACACACTAGAGTAGGAACTTTAGGGGGGAGGGGAAGGGATCTCATTACATACTATATAAGTAAGAGGTTTTCACAGGAGACCCATAAAACCCTCCTGCATATCTAAGAAAACAGGAGGCTTCTTAGCTTTCTTAAGAAGCAACCAGGCAGCTACTTACCCACAACTTTGAAGCGGACAGTGTGGCCCTGGCTGGGAAAGACCAGTAGCTGCATCCCATAGTCTCCACAATCATACTCATATCCATGTTGCAAGACAGAGAAACTGACCCTGCGGAAGTCCCCCTGCCCAAGGGCATTCCCCACAGACCAGAGCAGCACTAAGCCCACAAAATACCTACAGCCCAACCCCATGGCTGAAGGTGCTAAGGAAGAAGCCCTACCCAGCAGTCACTTCTCATAAGTGGGGAAGCTGTGGGACTGGGGCTTTCTAGGGTGAGGGGAGGGGAGGGTGTGGGGTGTGAATCAGATGAGCAGAAAGGCAGCACCTGGGGAGCTGTCTGCTGCTGGGGAGGGGCCAGGTAAAAAGTGCAAAACTCAGGGTGAAAGGGAAACAAAACCATCGAACCCTTCAGCCCTAAGACCCCTCTCCCATTGAATCCTCCTGTTATGCTCCCTTTTCAGTGTTGCGAGCTCTCAGGATTTTATTGCAAGTCTCATGGTAACTGATGTTTTATTCCAAGCCCCATCTCCTGGAAACAAGGGACTAGCTGAGAATCTCAGTGTGCATTCAAAATAAAAGTAAATTTCTTGCCTTCACAGTTGCAGAGAAAAGCTTGAAAACAGGGCTCAAGTGCACCCCAAGTGCCCCCAAAATCAGTAGGCCAAGTTGTCTGGATAACAGCTGGTGAAACAGTGACACTTGTTCTCAGGGGTATAAGTCTGAGACCCCACATTGAGGTCTCACCTGGGAGAGAATCAGCCTTGTAATCTGAAGGGTCTAGTCAGTATATCTATGGGGGTCCAGGAAGTGGGCAGGCACAAGGTCTAGTCAGTGTGTGTGTGGCCATGGTATTGAATGAGGCCTTTTTCTTTCTTGTTCGGTGTGATTGGGTTATTGAAAAACTGGAGTGGGTACAGAGAACACTTGTCACAAATGCAATTTGCCAGATGGATAAAGTGCCGGATAGCAAGAGACTTACAGAGCTCAGTCAGTTTAGCTTATCAAAAAGGAGATCAAGAAGTGGCTCAATTACATTGAGAGAAAAGATTGGCTATCTTAAAGGGCTCTTTAATCGAGTGGAGAACGGTGGAACAAGGTCCACTGGTTGGAAGTTGGAGCCAGCCAAATCCATGGGTGGCACATAAAATAGCCTGGGAAGGCTATACCTCCGCAGACAGCCCCGCATGGTCCTGCCCAAGCTCGGCCCCCTCCTTCTGCTAGTTGGCCCCAGCCCAGGCAAGCCGGCTGCTCCTCTTCCAGGAAGCCTGCTGGGTTGGGCTGGGGCTATGATGGCCAGATGTCCCGATTTTATAGGGACAGTCCTGATTTTTTGGTCATTTTTTTTTTAATACAGGCTCCTATTATCCTCCATCCCCGTCCCAATTTTTCACATTTGCTGTCTGGTCACCCTAGCTGGGGCGGCTAGGACTTTGGGTGGCTGGGGCCATGCCACCCAGCGTTCCAGGGCTGGAGGCTGGAAGGGAAGGCTGCCTGATGCCTGCCCAGTGGTCTGGTGCTGGGGAAGGGGACAGCCCACCCACCCAGTGCTCCGGGGGCAGCCAGCCTGGTGCTCCATGTGTGTGTGCACGTCCTGGTGCTTTAGGGCTGGTGGAGCTCGGGCAATCCAGGATTGGGAGGGAGGGGGGCTGGCAGCCGGGAGGCCTCAGGCTGAAGGGGTGGGCCAGGCTGGGGGCTAGCCTCCCTAAGCCCGTGGTTCACCCACCATCCATGGCAAGGTAGACATAAGGCACACATTTTTAACAGGTTGAGTGATTAACCCTTGGAACAGACTGACAGTGGAAGTGGTGGATTCTCGATCAGGCTATGTCTGCACTAGAAACACTACAGCTGCAGTGATGCCCTGTAGTGCTGACACTTACTACACTAAATCCAGTGCTATGAGAGGTGGTAGCTAGGATGACGGAAGAGTTCTTCCAGTGAGCTCATGGCATCTACACTGGGAGATAGGTTGGATTAAGTACGTCTCTCAGGAGGGTGAATTTTTCACAGCCCTGAGGGACACACCTAGGTCAACCTAACTTTCTAGTGTAGACCAGCCTGCAGGTGGTCTGCCTGGAAGATGCTTTACTCAGACACAAGTTATCGGGCTCAATGCAGAGGTAACGGGGTAACATTCTTTAGTCTGTGCTGTGCTGGAGGTCAGACTGGTTGATCTGAGGGTCATTTCTGGCCTTAAAATCCATGAACCTATGAAAAAACCCCAAAGTGTATTTTTTGAAAAATCTCATGATTTTTGCCTATTTGGGATTGGGACTCTCCATCTCATCTCCCTCGCTCTTTCTACCCTTCTCACTGCCTAGAGTATCGCCAGCCCTGAGCACTCAAAAATCATGAGACCCCCAAAACTCATGAACTTTTAAAAATAACAAATTTGTGGCTATTTTAAAATGCTTTTCTGGCTTTTAAATCTGCGGAGGTCATGCTTTCAAGCTTCTCTCAACCATTATTATTTGAATGAGTTTTACATACCTCCACCGATGCCTCCCCAGTGTTTACAACACAACAGCGAAGCGGGGAAGAAGCAGAGACAGAGTTGCCAACTCTCATCATGTTATTGTGAGTGATGCAATACTTTGTGCTTTTCTTAAAGCTCCAGATCCTGGAGTCATGTGAACATACCAGAACATCAGCTTTCCTTTTTAAAAAGGGATTTCTAGCCCTTGTCTTGTTGTTTAATGTTTGTATGGTGCCTGGCACAATGGGGTCCTGCGGCAGGTAAGGCGTGTAGAGAAACTGCTCCTAGGACTGGGGAATTGAGGATGGGGCCCTGAGGCTGATGCTAGCAGCTGCCAAAGAAGCTTTCCCCTCAGCTCTGCTAGTACCCTTAACGCTCACCTACAACACATGCTGCTAGTCTAGTCTTCTGGTCCCACTGCTCTGCACCCCATTGCCCTGTATGTCAATCTCTGGCTTGCAATTTCAACTGCCCCTGCTTGGGCACACGCTGAAATTTAAACTCCATGATCTTCAGAGCAAAAACCAGTAATTTCTGAGATAAGGGACTAACCACCTCTAGGGAGTGGCTGTGGCATAGCTCAGTGGTTTGAGCATTGGCCTCCTAAACCCAGGGTTGTGAGTTCAATCCTTGAGGGGGCCACTTAGGGATCTGGGGCAAAAATTGGTCCTGCTAGTGAAGGCAGGGGGCTGGACTTGATGACCTTTTGAGGTCCCTTCCAGCTCTAGGAGATTGGTATGTCTCCAATTATTACCTTTTAACCTCCATGTGAATCAGCCACTAGAAAGCAACAGATCCCCACTCTCCCCTCATGCAGGTGACATCATCATCATCTCTGTACAGGTGTAGTCCTGGCCACCAGGGGCAGCTCCAGGCCCCAGCACACCAAGCACATGCTTGGGGTGGCAAGCCGTGGGGGGGCGCTCTGCCAGCACCGTGAGGGTGGTAGGCAGGCTGCCTTCGGCAGCTTGCCTGCGGAGGTTCTGCTGGTCCTGTGGCTTCAGCAGACCTCCCGCAGGCAAGCCGCCGAAGGCAGCCTGCCTGCCGTGCTTGGGGTGGCAAAATGCCTAGAGCTGCACCTGCTGGCCACCAGTCACTCTGGTGCTGTGTCTCATCACCAACCCCATAAGGGTTATGAGCCGAGACCTAACATTACATATCATAACTTCAGAAGGATCAGGCCTGCTCAGCAGGGAGATCTGTGGGCAAAAGCTAGGAGGTACAGAAACCAGTGGTGTTAATTCACTAGTAGTCACTCCGTTCTGTCTGTGTCAGTGTTGAAACACTATGGCATGGTGCCAGAGGCTGATGGAGGTGCCACTGTTCTGATGAGGTGTGGAACTGAGGCCCATAATTATTAATCTTATTTTAAAAGAGCTATAAAATCATTCAGGGGGTTAATCCTGGTGGCCTAGGCAGAGGCCAAGTTAGGAGTGAAACTAGTCAAAAAGCAGAGAGGCCTTGTACCAGGCCTTGAAGAAACCTAACTTGTCCAAATATGGAGCGCCACAGAAAGCTCAGGCTGAGGCCTGCCTCAATGTGAAACCTGTGGACACCTCCATAGGCTTAGGCCTCTTGAGCTTCTCTTAGCTGGTGTTTTTCCTAGGCTCCCTCTGTCTTTTTCTCATGGCATTGCTAAATCTCAGCCCAAGTTTCTCTACTTCAGCAGGAGAAACATTATATTTGGCCATTTTTCAATCACATTCAGCACTTCTCCCCTACAGAAGTTTCCTCCTCTCCTCCAACTCTCTGTCAAGTGTGTCTGCCCCTGATTCAAAGCCCCCTGAAGTCAATGGAAGGATTCCCATGGACTTTGAAGCAGGCCTTTTCTGTCAGGGGAAATACCATGCCTTACCCTCAGTGTCTGGAAGAAACCCCCAGGCAATGACATTTTATACATATTCAGAATTGGCCTTTCAGCATGCTACTGAGGCCTCCCTTTTTCTTCACCCTGCCTTTAGAATTGGGGGTGGCCAGGGTTTTCTGTTTAAAGATTTTAATGGGCAGCAATAGCAAAAAATACAGAACATGCACCCTTGTGCCTGAAACTTGCTGTTCTGCTGCCACCCTATTGTTTTGGCTCCAGGCTAGTTTAGTTAGCTAAGCCTTCCCTCTCCATTGCTGCAGTCCTGGAAAGCACACTGACCCCCTCCCCCCAAAGTCACTGCCTTATTGTAAGTCATCCAGTATTAGCCCCCAGCTTTGCATCATTTAAATAAGGCATTGGGTTGTTGAGGAAACCTGTTATTGTGATTGTTCTATCCTGGCACAAATCAGTGCCAGCAATCCTCATGCAAAACTTGTAGCTTACACCCCTCCCTTTGGATGGTCTCTGGTACCCTAAGAGAATCATTCATCTTGCTTCTGTGCCAAGATGATGCCAAGCGTTTGCACTGTCACATCTTGCACATGAATCAACATAGACAGTCATGTAGCTGGTATGAATAAAGTCACAAGCACTCATCCAGTTACATGCAACTTGTATCTCCACTGTTGTGTTATTCCTTATAGGTGGCTGTCTGCTACCATGGCTGAGCTTTCAGAGACCCCTCCCCCCCCCTTCTGTCAGACTTTAAGGCCAGAAGGGACCATCATGGTCATCTAGTCTGACCTCCTGCACATCACAGGCTACAAAACCTCATCCACCTACTCCTGTAATAGACCCATGACCTCTGTCTGAGTTACTGTTGTCATCAAATAATGATTTAAAGAGAAAATTACAGAGAATCCACCATTTACATTTGTTTAAGCCTACAAGTGACCCATGCCTGGTGCTGGAGGGGAAGGCACCCTGGGTCTCTGACGATCTGACATGGGGGAATTCCTTTCCAACCCCACATATGGTGATCAGTTAGACTCTGAACATGTGGGCAAGACCCACCAGCTAGGCACCTGTGGAAAGAATTATCTGTAGTAACTCAGAACCCTCCCCCTTCAGTGTCCTATCACCAGGCATTGGAGATATTCACTGTTATCAGTCAGAGATCAGCTGCATACCAGTGTAGGCAGTCTCATGATACCATCCCCTCCCTAGACATAGCAAGCTCAGTCTTGAAGCCAGTGAGAATTCTCTCCCCTCCTCTTTGAAAGGCTGCTCCAGAACCTCACTCCTCTGATGGTTAGAAACCTGTCATCTAATCTAAAGCCTAAAACTTATTTATGGCCAGTTTATATCCATTTGTCCATGGTGGTGCTTAATTCCTCCCTGATATTTATCCCTCTGATGCATTTCAAGAGAGCAATCTCTATCATTCTTTTAGAGACTTCTGTTTAGCCTCTCAGTCTGTTCTCATAAGAGAGGTTATCCATTATTCTAGACATCCTAGTAGCCCTTCTCTGTATCTGGTCCAGTTGGACTTTGTTTTACACGTGGGAGTTCACAGTATTCCAGGTAAGGTCTCACTACTGCCTTTTATAATGGTATAACACTTTCATGTCTACTGTTTCAACTAGCCAGATGAAAGCTAGCTCATTTATGCCTGTGCACCCTACAGCCACATTTTAGATTGCCCCATAGCTATAGCTTAAATGTCTAGAAGCAGAAGATAAGTTATGGGGGAGATTCCAGCTGTAAGGTAGGATGCTTAAGGTCTTGAAGCATCAGGTTTCCTAGTCAGTCATACACAATGGGGAAATATTCACCACCTCCTGTAAGCTAGTGGCTGGCCAGTCCCCCCAGAAACAAGACACTAGAGTTTCTAGTTACTACACTTAGGTGAGTCCTCTGGTTCACATTGGCTTCAGGTTAGGTTGGCAAGTACCAGTAGTTCTTACTGTGTGCCCAGCTGAGTTAGAATCCAGCTATTCACAGTAAAGTTAACTAAAGTCTCTAGCTGGGCTGAGTGGCTTCCCACCCCACCCCCATAGATGACCCCCACCCCCAAAACCAGAGAAAGCCATTTGCTGTACCTTGTCTAGTACTAGCTTGCAGTCTTCTTCCTGCCTTCTATGCTACATCCTATTCTGGAGTCTATCCCTGTAGAGGTCTGTTCTGCTGCTGAATGGGGGGGGGGGGCAGGGAGGAGGAAAGGGAAGGAAAAAACCTACAAGGCCATTAGAAGACCCCTGGCCTCAGCAACTGCTGTTCCCTCCCCAAGAGGCACACAACCACAAGACATTAGTGCAATCCAGAGATTTTATTTTTCCCCACCCTTATTTTACAATTATCTGCCATGCAATATTTGGGACCTTGTCATCCAGCTGCTTCTCCTATGGAAGAGTGTCACAGTAATGAGGGAAACCACAACCACCAGTGAGAGCATGGCCAGAAGCACCAGGGTCAGGTTGAGTCTGGAGACAGGGTCTGTAGGAGAAGAGGTTAAGACAATCCAGATTTTTGTAGGGTCTAAAGTGTGGAGATGACACCTAGTCTTCCCTGCCCCAGTAGTTCTCCCCCTGCCTGTTAGGTCAGCCTTCATCAGAAAGATGCTTGATTGGTCAACTCACTTTTTAGATTGTGAATCAGCACTACCATTCCATTGATTGCCCTCTATTGGATGGCTGAGGCAATGCTAGCTCCTGTGCAAAAGTGCCAAGGACGCTTGGGACATACAAGGTGCTAATGCCCTCTAAGTTCTCTTGTTTAAGACATCCTATGAATGCTGGGTTATTTCCTTATTCTTTGGACATTTGCCCACTCATGGGAAGCACTCAGACATGGTTCAGACAACATTAGCTTACATATGGAGGGACTTCTGCATGTAGCCCCATGAACATTTAACATTTAGATTAGCACCCCCTAGACAGCATTGACTTGCTGTATTCCAGGTTACTGTGCAAGATGCCAGTTCTGTCCTACTAGGGTTAACAGAACTCACCCTTTTTCTCATAGACTTGTCCTCTCCATGGCTCAGGGCTCTCCTGGAAGATCACGGGGCCATGAGAACTCACCAGGTCCTGGGGCTCTGTCCCATTGTTGACATCCAGGAACCGGCGGCCTCCTGGGAGATGGACAGACAGTTCCTTAACTCTCCATTCCAAGACCCTCTGGTTGTGAGAGTGCATCATGTAAGGAGATGCAGTGTCACCATGGACTCAACTATGAGCCCTTACAGGCCTCCTGACAGGTTGTGGTACCAGGTATTAGATCATGAATTGCTTATTTGAAGTGTGGGAGAAGATGGGAAGAAAGGCCATTTCCTCAGGAGTAGCAGACACTAGAAATTGCCTCAGGAGACCATGTTCTAATGAGCTCTCCAACATTGGCCTAGTCTCCTACAACTGCCTTTTAACCTCTGTGTTAGCCCATCATACCCTAGCTAGCACTACAGTACATGGTAGAGATACACAAAGAGCTGGGCTGAACTCATTGAAGTATATAGGAGGACAAGCAGAACTCTGTTCACCATGAGTCCTCTGGTATTTGGGATAGGAGCTTGTAGAAACCCACATGGATCTCAGACCACTGGTACACAGATGAAGCCACTCAGACTTACTTGTGGTAGCAGCTGATGGGCATGTGGTCCTGCAGGGCTCTAGCTGGGAGGGGTAGCAAGCAGAGGCACTACAGTAAATGTACACCTAAAAATCCACACAAGTGAGAATTGAGTTAGTGAGTGATTGCCAGTGCTGCTAGGAGCCAGGAAGTAAATCCAGAGCTATCAGTTTGGTTGCACATGTGCAGCACCTCAGCAGAGAATTTGCAGGTCAGAACCCAACTAAAATAGGAGCTCCTGCCCCTGTCCTGTGACTTCCGTCTCCTCACCCCCTTTATATGCAGACCCCTTCTCACCTGTCCATCAAGCACCACCTGGGAGGCAGAGTCCACAAAGGCAAAGGTGGAGAGGATGAAGCGCTGGTGGTGAGTTGGGAAGGGCAGCTCAGATGAGGCAGTGACCACGGGCACAAGCTGGGTTCTGTAGTTGTCTCCCAGGAATGGGCACCTGGGAACAAGACATGAGAGAATGGTGGACCAAGGAAATTCCCTTCCTCTTCTCCAAGCCATGCTCCCGCTCCATCCCAGCCACTCACCCGTCCACCAGGATGGGCCACTGTGGCTGCTGCAGGGGGTTAGTGCTTGGGGTAGCCCAACACTGGTGAAGAACCAGAACCAGGGATGGGTCTGTTCTCTGCAGGATGCGAACCTCCATGTAGACAGGGTCCCTGAGTACCTTCACCACAGGATAGTCTCTCTCTGTGAGATAGGATGCATAGCTCACATCTGTGGGGAGAGGGCAGGAGGAGAGAAGAGCTGAGATGCCTGTGATCCTTCAGGGGATGGTATCTGTGCTGGAGTGAGGGGTCACCTACCTGTGGCAATGCGTAGCTCAAGCCGGAGGAGTCCGGCCTGGGTGACTGGAGCAGGTGTGGGGGGCAAGAAGACCTCCACCTGGACTGGCAGGAAGTCACTGGCATTGTAGATGCAGCGAGCATGGAGGCTGCACAGGAGAGAGCAGAAGGAGATTGGGGTGGTGCTGTGAATTCAGATTGAGGCCATACTGCTTCTGGCACTGACCTTAATAGTTCTTCAGACAAGAAAGGTCAGGACCTATCAGTACTTGGATGTCTCCATCAACCCTTCTAGCAACGCAGATGTTCTTCCCTACAACTTGGACTCCACAGAAGTGTCTAAGCATGGCCACATGGTGGGGGAGGGGTGGGTGGAAGAGGAACACCTTCTCAGACAGGCTAGAAGCACCTGCTCATTTGTAGCCACATCGCTCCTGGCAGCAGCAATTCTGCCACCAACTGTTATCCAACCTTTCTTCCTAACATCCCTGTAGGAAGTTCAGTCCCTCAGCATGGCCTTCTCAGGTCAGACTGGCTGTGCCTACTAGTCATTGGAGGTCATGTAGCAAGTGGTATTTCCAATCCTACTCTTCTGATTCTAAGATGGTCATTTAGTTCAACTCCCTTCTCAAAGCAGGACCAACACCAACTAAATCATCTCAGCCAGGGCTTTGTCAAGCTGGCCCTTTAAAACCTCTAATGCAGATTCCACCACCTTCTTAGGTAACCCATTCCAGTGCTTCGCCACCCTCCTAGTGGGATAGTGTTTCTTAATATCCAGCCTAGACCTCTTGCACTGCAACTTGAGACCATTACTCCTTGTTCTGTCATCTGCCACCACTGAGAACAACCTAGCGCCATCCTCTTTGGAACCCTCCCTTTTAGGTAGGGGGCTATCAAATCCTCCTCACTCTTCTTCTGCAGAAGAAAGAAGCCTAGTTCCCTCAGCCTCACCTCATTAGTCATGTGCCCCCTAATCATTTTCATTGCCCTCTGCTGGACTCTCCAGTTTGTCCACATCCTTTCTATAGTTGCCCCCCCCCACAAACAAAAAACCTGGATGCAGTACGCCAGGTGTTGCCTCAGTGCTGAGAAGGGAATCACCACTTCCCTTGATTTGCTGGCAATGCTTCAACTAATGCAGCCCAATATGCTGTTAGCCTTCTTGGCAAGAAGGCCAACAGCATTGATTCATATCCAGCCTCTCATCCACTGTAACCCCCAGGAGAGGCTGTAGAAAATTGCTAGATTGGATCTTTGCCAGGGAAAAGAGTAACTGGCCTCCCGCTTCCACTGTAGAAGGGCTGAAGGCTATTGACCAGCAAGGAAGTGATGGTGAACAGAGCAGGACAACTTACATGAAGGTGCTGTCCCGGGTGATGGAGCCATCTGGCCCAGTCTGGATGTCGATACCAGAGATCAGCTGGTTCTCATAGATCAGTTTGTCATGGATCACCTGGAAGAGTTGAGACATGGGATGGGTTAGTCCCAAGACCCTGAGCAGAGCACTCACCCTTCCAGTGGGTGTGTCCTCACCTGGACCGTGGTGCCACACTGCATGAGGGGGAAGCGGAAGATCACAAAAGCCTCTGTCATTCTGATGGGATCACATCCTGTTTGGGCATAGGCTAGCCTGACACTGTCCAGGATGATGGGGTGATCAGACATGTCCCTGGAGACCACCAGAATGAAGTGACCATCCACAAGGCACTGAACAGTGACTGCAACACAAAGGAGCAGGATTAAGTATAGATGTTCCTGGTAAAGAGTTGGGCAAGAGGTCCATGCCACACTAAACTATAGTTAAAAGAAAAAAGATAGATTGGAGAGTGTTTGGAGAAGAGTCATGAGAAATATTAGAGAACATGCCTTGTAGTGACCAAATTCTGTCTCTAGACTAAAAGAAGGTTAAGGGGTGACTTGATTACAGTCTAAGTAGCTACACAGGGAACAAATATTTAACTAAGATGTAGTTTTGACAGTGAGGGTAATTAACCATTGGAATGGTCTGCCCAGGGTCAGTAATGGAAAATTCAAGACTGGATGTTTGCTAACAGATCTGACTTCCTGTCTAACACAAGCTATAGCACTTCCCTGAAAATTCCTAGAGCAGACTAGTGATCAGTGGTCCCTTCAGGCTTTGGAATCTATTCAGTGGAACTCCATGGGGGTAAGTGGGTTTGACACAGCATGGTTGCAGCTCGTGTTGTGCAGGAATGAGACAAGCCAACAGAGTTATCCATCAATCTGATGGTGGAGCACCAGCCTGTACTGTCTGATGGTTCTGCCATTTGGTGTTTGCTCTCAAGATCTGCCAGGCATTAGCCAACTGAGGAGAGAGACAGTCATGTAGGAAGGAATCCCTTTGCACACAACTGGTGCCAACTGCAGCCCAGAGTAAGAGATACAAAAGTTGGATCCAAGTCTAGTTCAGCATGCTAGTAGGTGGTGACCCAGCTCATCTGAGAAGGATGGTGTCTCACCAAGCTTCCCAGGATATAGATAGCAAAGGGCTCCATAAGCTAACATGAGGGCAGGTCTCCTACCTGTGTTGCCATAATAGCAGGGGGTAGTAGGGTCAGTCTCATCATAACAGCAGCCAGCCTGGATGCAAGCAGCTTGGCCTGGGGTGTCTGCACAGGGGATCTTCCCAGCCACTATACGGCACTGCTCCTGTGTGAGATGGGCACCTAGAACAGCAGGGTGTGGATTAAGGAGAGCTGGAGATCCCCTGAAGGGATCACAAGAGACCCTTCCCCAGAGACTTGAAAATCTGTAGCAACCTCTGGACAACTGGTTGATCTCAACACCAGTTCAACCCTCCTCCCCAAAGGGCTGCAAGAGCTCCCACAGTGGTCCTCCATCCAAGCTCACCCTACCGCCTCAAACCACATACCACCTCAGACAGCATTGTGCTCACAGCCCCACCCTAGGCCTCCAAATGTTACATGTTGCCCTTCTTAGTATTAAGCCTGATACCAGTCTTAAAATGTGACATGGAAATTCAGGCTCCTGATCTGCTGCTGTGTCAGAGGAGAGATCCCCCTCCCCTCAAAACCAGTGTTGTCAACTCCGATTTATCAGTTAGCGGTTCAGGAATGGGTTTTTCTATCCTTCTCATGAAATGGTGAGCAGACGCCTGCTCTATTAAAAAAGGAAAAATTCATAAAGTCACCATCTCCCATTACTGCTAATGGGGCAGACGCTAGCAGGATGGGCTCTGGGGAAAATGGTGGCCATCAGAGGAAGTGTCCCTCAAACATGGCTGCTAATTTCCACTTTCTTTAAAATGAGACCAAAGCTGTACTTACAGGCAAAGTGGCTGCCACTCTGGTTTAGGGGGAGGGCTAGTCAGGACACTGCTATTGAGAGCCTGTGCAAGATGCATGGGGAGAATGAGGGGAACAGGAGATCGACTGCAAGTGGATGTGGGGGTGAGTTATGAAGGGATACAACAACATCAGATCCCAAACCCTGGGATACTGGAGGAACAGGGAGACCCCTATGAGCAGCCAATGGCAAGGACACATTGGTGCATGTGACTGGATTTTGCCCAAAAGAAAAAAAGAGGAAAAAAACCCAAACACTCACCTTTGGAAGCAAGTGCCTTCCCCTAAGGCTTTGAAAAACCAGAAGGCAAATAGCCACCCCTCCTCCCCCAAGTTTATTTGAAAGAACAGGATTTCTAAACTAATCTCATTTTTGAGCATGGATTACAACACTGTCAACCTCAGCTCTAAAATGGCAGCCACAAGCAAGAGACAAGGAGCAGCTCCCCTTAAGATTAACACAGGAGTCAGAAGTGGAGCAGGAAACCTTCCATTAGAGGGGGAACCACACACTCAAATCAGTTAGATGTCACACACCTATGCTGCTTGGAGGAGGATAGATGTGGGGCACCGGGCGCACCAGGCCCGGCTGCGGCTGGGGCACCGGGCGCACCAGGCCCGGCTGCGGCTGGGGCCCCGGGCGCACCAGGCCCGGATGCGGCTGTTGCACCGGGCGCGCCAGGGACGGCTGCGGCTGGGGCACCGGCGCACCAGGCCCGGCTGCGGCTGGGGCACCGGGCGCACCAGGCCCGGCTGCGGCACGGGCACCGGGCGCACCAGGCCCGGCTGCGGCACGGGCACCGGGCGCACCAGGCCCGGCTGCGGCACGGGCACCGGGCGCACCAGGCCCGGCTGCGGCACGGGCACCGGGCGCACCAGGCCCGGCTGCGGCACGTAGCGCATGGTCTCCTCTGGGGTTAAGTCATGTTCAGTGGGCTTGGGGCAGGTCATGTTCATGTCACGGCTGGCAGCGATGGCCCCGGTGCTCAGTAGTTCCTCCACTCGGACCCTCAGGTGGCTATGGCCATCCTGCAATGAAAGTAGAAGGATTAGTAAGATTGTGGTGCAATGGAGTGTCCACAGCTGCTCAGCCCAGACCCCCCTGCACAGGCTAGGGTTGCCAGTTTTGGTTGGCCATATCCTGGAGGTTGTATCACATGACTGTCTTTAATTAAAGATTAATTGTTAATTCCTGGAGACTCTAGGACAATCCTGGAGGGTTGGCAAGCTTAGTACAGCTGTGCAGCAGTAGGTAGGAAAGAATCTACAGCACTGCAGCTGCCTGGGTACGCTAGCTGGATCTCATCAATAACAGGACAGTCAAGCGTCCTACATAGGAGGCCAAGAACCGCTTCACATTGATGCATTGGATTTAGAGGCAGGTGTTCAATGTAGCAGCAGGGATGATGGAGACACTGGAGCCTCTTGTGCCAACTCACTCACCTGCCTCAGCACATGGCAGCCATTGTAGCCAGCCGAGAAGATCACCTCCCCTTTCTCACCAGATGTGATCCAGTGGTGGCAGATGGAGCAGTTTGTAACTTCAAAGGGAGTCCCAAACTCATCTGTTGAGAGAGTCACACTGACAAACCGTCTCCCATGGGTAAGGGTAAGTTAAGACACTAGTTCTAGGAAAGCTAATGGGGATTGTACTGTATTACTGGAGAATTGCTAACATAGTTCCTATTTTTAAGGAAGGAAAAAAGTGATCTGAGTAACTACAGATGTTAAACTAACAGGCCTATAGTATGCAAGGTCCAGGAAAAATTTTTGAAGGAAGTAGTTAAGGACATTGAGGTCAATGGTAATTTGGAACAAAATACAACATGGGTTTACAAAAGGTTGATCGTGCCAAACAAACGATCTTCTTCGACCAAAAAAAAAAAAATCTGTTGCCTTACTGAAATTGAGGTAAATTAGATCCACTGCATTTCCTTTGAGAAGGTATTTGATATGGTTCCACATGGGGAATTAGCTAAATTGGAAAAGATGGGGGATCAATATGAAAATTGAAAGGTGGATAAGGAACTGGTTAAAGGGGAGACTACAATGGGTCATACTGAAAGGAGGTTACTAGTGGAGTTCCTCATGGATCAGTTTGGGGACCAATCTTATTTAATCTTTTTATTACTGACCTTGGCACAAGAAGTGGGAATGTGCTAATAAAGTTTGCAGATGACACAAAGCTGGGAAGTATTGCTAACACAGAGAAGGACTGGATGTCATACAGGAAGATCTGGATGATCTTGTAAATTGGAGTAATAGTAATAGGATGAAATTTAATAGTAAGAAGTGCAAGGTCATGCAACAAGAATTTGGGTTATAAATTGGGGACACATCAGTTGGAAGTAACAGAGGAGGAGAAGGACCTTGGAGTATTGGTTGATTGCAGGATGACTATGAGCCGCCAATGTGATATGGCCATTAAAAAAAAAAGCTAATGCCGTCTTGGGATGCATCAGGTGAGGTATTTCCAGTAAAGACAGGAGGTGTTAGTACCATTATACAAGGCACTCGTGAGACCTCATCTGGAATATTGTATGCAGTTCTGGTCTCCCATGTTTAAGAAGGATGAATTCAAACTGGAACAGGTACAGAGAAGGGCAACTAGGATGATCTGAGGAATGGAAAACACCTGTCTTATGAAAGGAGACTCAGAGCTTGGCTTGTTTAGCCTAAGCTAAAGAAGGCTGAGGGGAGATATGCTTGCTCTTTATAAATATATCAGAGGGATAAATATCAGGGAGGGAGGAAGAATTATTTAAGCTTAGCACCAATGTGGACACAAGAACAAATGGATAGAAACTGGACATTAGGAAGTTTAGACTTGAAATTAGATGAAGGTTTCTAACCATCAGAGGATGGAAGTTCTGGAACAGCCTTCCAAGGGGATTAGTGGGGGCCAAAGACATATCTGGCTTCAAGACTAAGCTTGATAAGTTTATGGAGGGGATGGTATGATAGGATAGCCTAATTTTGGCAGTTAATTGATCTTTGATTATTAGCAGGTAAATATGCCAAATGGTCTGCGATGGGATCTGAGTTACTACAGAGAATTCTTTCCTAGGTGCTGGCTGGTGAGTCTTGCCCACATGCTCAGGGTTTAACTGATTGCCATATTTGGCATCAGAAAGGAATTTTCCCTCCAGGGCAGATTGGCAGAGGCCCTGGAGGTTTTTCGCCTTCCTCTGCAGCAAAGGACACGGGTCACTTGCTGGAGGATTCTCTGCAGCTTGAGGTCTTCAAACCACAATTTGAGGACTTCAATAACTCAGACATAGGTTAGGGGTTTGTTACAGGAGTGGGTGGGTGAGATTCTGTGGCCTGCTTTGTGCAAGAGGTCAGACTAGATGATCCTAATGGTCCCATCTGACCTTAAAGTCTATGGGAAATGTATGAAGCAGGGACTAGGTCTTGTTCCATCAATAGTATCTTTGGGTAGCTGGATTTGGATACCAGCCATCTCCAAATTCAAGTTAGTCTTTATTTGCCAAGTTTCTCCTAAACCCACCAAGGAGAGTGGAATGGTGCCAAATCCTGGCAGTACAAGGGCTGTCTTGCAGCAATGTACAGCGATATTAGCATCTATTGCTTAGTCAGGTGGGAGTCCTAGAGCAGAGAAGTTTCAGGGAGTCAAGCCAGAGACTGGAAGGTCTTCTTGCATTATTACCACCATTAGTCAGGCCCTTGTCTTACAATCAGAAGAGGGACCACTGAAGTCAGCCAGATAACACCTCCTAGGGTGGAGGACAACTACTAAGCTAGAAAGTTATAGTAAACTGAAAAATTAGATCCACAATTAAGAGAGGAAGCTAGTCCACAAGGACAGAGTTACCCATGGAAGACAGGGAAGCTATTAATAGCTTCTAAGAAACCCTCCAACATGTTTGTTTAAAAGGGAACCTGAACATAGATGGGGGTACCCTTGGCTGCTTATTAAGCAAGCCCCACAGCTACTTACCCACAACTTTAAAGCGGACGGTGCGGCCCTGGCTAGGAAAGACCAGCAGCTGCATCCCATAGTCTCCACAGTCATACTCATATCCACGTGGCAAGACAGAAAAACTGATTCTGCGGAAGTCCCCCTGCCCAAGGGCTGGCCCCAGGG
The DNA here is from genome assembly GCF_016161935.1 of Mauremys reevesii. NCBI lineage: Eukaryota > Metazoa > Chordata > Testudines > Geoemydidae > Mauremys > Mauremys reevesii. Next base: position 118,952,418 of record NC_052626.1, read on the forward strand.
ACCAGAGCAGCACTAAGCCCACAAAATACCTACAGCCCAGCCCCATGGCTGAAGACGTTACAGAAGAAGCCCTGCCCAGCAATTACTTCTCATAGCTAAGGAAGCTGTGGGACTGGGGCTTTGTAGGGTGAGCGGAGGGGTGGGACCTGCTTGTGAACCAGGTGAGCAGAAAGGCAGCACCTGGGGAGCTGTCTGCTGCTGTTGAGGGGCCGAGTAAAAAGTGCAAAGCTCAGGATGAAAGGGAAATGTAACCATTGAATCCCCCAACCAAAAATAAATAAACAAAACCCCCACACAGTGCATCCTACTGTTACTCTGGCTTTTGGGATGTCCCCTCTCTGCCCCCCTCTCTTGCCCTGTCTTTCTCTCCTTCTCCTTGCCTGTGACTTTCACTCTCCCCCTTTACTCTCTCTCACACTGCGGGGTGTCAGTGGGAAGGAAGGGGAACTCCTTCCAAGATTCACTCTCTTCCCAGTGGGTGAGAAGGAGCTAGAAGAAACTGCTATTGAGAGGGAATAATTGGAGTCCTGCCCAAGCTTGGCCTAGCACCCACCACTTCCAGTCCTGATCTATCCTGACCTGTGACCTCCCTTGTATCACCATAACAGCCATTCCTGGCCTGTGACCAATTCTGCAGTACATACAGGAATGGTGCAACACACTAGCCCCAGCTCAGTACAGTGACTTTTGGGGGCAGGTAGGTCTGGGTGGATCCAGGGCTGTGGGTCATAGAATCACAGAATCATAGAAGATTAGGATTGGAAGAGACCTCAGGAGGTCATCTAGTCCAACCCCCTGCTCAAAGCAGGACCAACCCCAACTAAATCATCCCAGCAAGGGCTTTGCCATTATGGTCTGAATTTGAATATCAGAGGGGTAGCCGTGTTAGTCTGGATCTGTAAAAAGCGACAAAGAGTCCTGTGGCACCTTATAGACTAACAGCTGTACTGGAGCATAAGCTTTCATGGGTGAATACCCACTTTGTCACACGTGTCTGACGAAGTGGGTATTCACCCACAAAAGCTTATGCTCCAATACATCTGTTACTCTATAAGGTGCCACAGGACTCTGAATTTGAATGTGACTCTGCCACAGATTTTCCGTGCCCTTGGGCAAGTCACTTGACTGTTATTATTATTTGTATTACAGCAGCACCCAGAGGCTCCAATCGAGATCAAGGCCCCAGTTTGCTGGGTGCTGAACATACACGTAGTAAGAAGCAGTTCCTGCCCCAAAGACATTGTGGTCAAATGGCCAGATTCTGCATCCCATCCTCATGTTGATTTAAATGGGACTGTTCCCAGAGCAACTTACTGCTCAGCATAAATGCTCAGCATAGAGTTGCTCTGCAAATGTTTTTTTTTTCCCCTGTAGAAACTTTTGACTATTTGGTGAAAAGTAAAAAAAACCCAAATTTTCAGACTAAAACTGAAAAAATGTTGGCTGAAAAACAAACATTTCTGGCCTCTAATTTTCAGCTGAAAACATTTTGATTGGGAAATGCTGTCATGGTGTTTTGTGGGAGGTGTAGTTCAGGTGCCTCATGCTCCCATTCTCCTCTATGGGCTGTGCTGTCTAGAAGAACCACATTTCCTATGATACACCACAGTCTTCTCTCTGGCTGAGGTACTGCATTGCACCATGGGAGACTGGGATCCGGGGACCTATTGGAGCCAACTGGTAGAGGGCACAGGGGTGTAAAGGGTTACAGACATCACTGGGTTTTGAGTTCACCAAAGGGTGTCATGGAAGGTCTTTCCTGAAAGCCTGTGTCCCATTGGTCCTCATATTCATTGCAAAATGCATGGATGGATAATGTGTAAGAAGAAATGAATATATACTGAAAATTATGTTCTTCAGGTTTGTGACTTGGGGCTGGTCACCCAAAGGTGATAAAAAGTTTCTTTCAGACAAGAGTTGGCGGATGTGATTGCAAAGCCATTGGCCATTATCTTTGAAAACTCATGGTGAACGGGGGAGGTCCCAGATGACTGGAAAAAGGCTACTGTAGTGCCCATCTTTAAAAAAGGGAAGAAGGAGGATCCGAGGAACTACAGGCCAGTCAGCCACACCTCAGTCCCTGGAAAAATCATGGAGCAGGTCCTCAAGGAATCAATTCTGAAGCACTTAGAGGAGAGGAAAGTGATCAGGAACAGTCAGCATGGATTCACCAAGGGCAAGTCATGCCTGACTAACCTAATTGCCTTCTATGAGGAGATAACTGGGACTGTGGATGAGGGGAAAGCAGTGGATGTGTTATTCCTTGACTTTAGCAAAGCTTTTGATACAGTCTCCGACAGTATTCCTGCCAGCAAGTTAAAGAAGTATGGGCTGGATGATTGGACTATAAGGTGGATAGAAAGCTGGCTAGATCGTCGGGCTCAACGGGTAGTGATCAACGGCTCCATGTCTAGTTGGCAGCCGGTTTCAAGTGGAGTCCCCAAGGATCGGTCCTGGGGCCGGTTTTGTTCAATATCTTCATTAATGATCTGGAGGATGGCGTGGACTGCACTCTCAGCAAGTTTGCAGATGACACTAAACTTGGAGGAGTGGTAGATACGCTGGAGGTTAGGGATAGGATACAGAGGGACCTAGATAAATTAGATGACTGGGCCAAAAGAAACCTGATGAGGTTCAACAAGGACAAGTGCAGAGTCCTGCACTTAGGACGGAAGAATCCCATGCACTGCTACAGACTAGGGACCGAATGGCTAGGAAGCATTTCTGCAGAAAAGGACCTAGGGGTTACAGTGGACAAGAAGCTGGATATGAGTCAACAGTGTGCCCTTGTTGCCAAGAAGGCTAATGGCATTTTGGGCTGTATAAGTAGGGGATTGCTAGCAGATCGAGGGATGTGATCATTCCCCTCTATTCAACATTGGTGAGGCCTCATCTGGAGTACTGTGTCCAGTTTTGGGCCCCACACTACAAGAAGGATGTGGAAAAATTGGAAAGAGTCCAGCGGAGGGCAACAAAAATGATTAGGGGGCTGGAGCACATGACTTATGAGGAGAGGCTAAGGGAACTGGGATTGTTTAGTCTGCAGAAGAGAAGAATGAGGTGGGATTTGATAGCTGCTTTCAACTACCTGAAAGGGGGTTCCAAAGAGGATGGATCTAGACTGTTCTCAGTGGTAGAAGATGATAGAACAAGGAGTAATGGTCTCAAGTTTCAGAGGGGGAGGTTTAGGTTGGACATTAGGAAAAACTTTTTCACTAGTAGGGTGGTGAAGCACTGGAATGGGTTACCTAGGGAGGTGGTGGAATCTCCTTCCTTAGAGGTTTTTAAGGTCAGGCTTGACAAAGCCCTGGCTGGGATGATTTAGTTGAGAATTGGTCCTGCTTTGAGCAGGCAGTTGGACTAGATGACCTCCTGAGGTCCCTTCCAACCCTGATATTCTATGATTATCTATCAGTCTGACCACATGTAAATTAAAATCACACTGGATGCCCAGCTACAGTCTAAGCTGAATACTAGTGAAGGGAGTTTGATATCTTAAAGAAAGGGAATTTACAGAAAGAAATAAACAAGCAGGAGGCTATCCTGTCTGCAAATGAATACAATGGCTCATTGGTACTATATCTGGGGGTGCAGCGATACACCCAGTTATCTTTCATGAGGGAACAAGCTGCCAGCTGACTTGTGTTATGAACAGAGGATCCCACCTGATTGATGCTGGGAGGCAAACTTTGGCTGCACTAATCTTTATGAGACAGAGGAATGTCTTGTCAGTTAAGTTTAGGCTCTAGACAGCATGCTATGATTTTGTTTTATATGAAAGGTGTGGTAGGTCAGGCACACAACTCTGGCTCCAGTACCACTGAAATGAGGGGTTAGGGTTAAAGCAGCATGGGAGTAGGGTGAGAGGATCAGACCAGTGGGGGAACAGCAGGCCACTGTTTGTAACCATTGGTTTCCATTAATTCTACTTGTTTCATCATGAATTTCTGATCTTTGTTAACTAAATTTCTTCTTGTTTTTACTATAAACATATCCAAGTGCTGCGTGTTAAGCAGAGCAGTGAGCAGAGGTGGAACTGGTAGGCTGGGGTGTACTTCTTTGGGAGTACCAGCTCTGCATTCTGTGAGCGTCCAATGGAGCTGGGGCTGGATGCTCAGGGGTTGGAGTTAATCTGTATAGAGAGAAGGGGACCTGCAGAGGCCTGAAAGGCAGTGCTCATTTTGTCAGAAGCTGTTGACATTGGGGAGCTAACCTACTGCAGGCACAGATGGGGCTGGCTCATGCTAAGGGCAGGTAGTATCAAGGTCTTTCACAACCCTGGGTATCCCAGCAAGCATCACAGTGGCATAGGATCATACAATGTAGTCTGGCTGGAGAAGGGGAAGTGCCCAGAAAGGCTGGGGGCTTTTTTTTTTTGTTTATTTGTAGTAAGCAAACAGTGAGAAGGAAATGAAGAAAATAAAGAAAACTCTCTAGCAGAGATGTAGTGCACTAGTTAAGTGCCACTTGAGTAGTCATTTTGCCATGTGTGTCTGGTCACACATGGCAAAATGACTATTACAGTGACAAGTATTATTTTCCTCTCTATTGCCCGCAGAGGAAGATTGGGCTGGGATCTGCATCTAATTTCCGGCACTGCAACCAATTTCCAGTGTGATCTTGGGATGAGTCATTTAATCTGATGATGGTGAAATCACAGGTCAGAGACCATGGACATCCTTGACAGCCTCTGATAGATATGGGACCACTTCAGTACCTCAGCTGATGATTAAGGTCTTTATATAAATCCACAGCTGGCTTCCCACATTACATGCAACCATCAAGCTTCCCCTATCTCCAGGGCCGGTGCAAGGATGTTTCACGCCCTAGGCAAAACTTCCACCTTGCTCCCTCCCCTATCCCCACGGCAGCTCCCCCCAGCCTGGGGAGCTATGCAGCAGCTGCCCACCCCAGCTCACCCTGCTCCACCTCCTCCCTGAGCACGCCATGGCTGCTTCACTTCTCCCGCCTCCCAGGCTTGTGGCACCAATCAGCTTAGGCACCGCAAGCCTGAGAGGAGGGAGAAATGAAGCAGCCACGGCGTGCTCGGGGAGGTGGAGGAGCAGGGGCTGGAAGTTCCCCTGCATGCTGCCCCCCCCCCACCTTACTTGCTGCAGGCAGCCCTGTGCCCCTCTGCCCCAGCTCCCACCGCCTAAATGCCAGTGGCGACTGGGGCGGCCGAAGATCTGGCCGCCTCTGAAGAAAATGCTGCCCCCCAAATCCTAGCACCCTAGGTGACTGCATAGGCAGGGCCAGTGCAACCTATTAGGTGACCTATCTCCCATTCTATCCACCTCTCTTCACAGTAGATAGAGCTCATTTTCTTAGGGGAAGGGGGATGAAGCACCCCCTGGCTCTGGCAGATTGGGGCTGGGGAAGGGTCTCCCCCCAACAGATCTCAGCTGCACTGCTTCCCTGAGTGCCTGTCTGACAGTAAATAGGCTGCTGCACAGCTTACAGGGAACTTAGGTCAGGACCCCCAATTTGAGAAATGGTGGTCTTCCCCATGAAATTGCATAGTATAGGGTAAAAACAAAAGACCAGATTTCATGGTCCAGGATGCATTTTTCCATGGCTGTGGCTTTGGTAGAACCTTAGTAATAAGGCCACCCCCTTGTGCCCTTTTGGTAGGAGGATTGCACAGCAGAATTGGCTGTGCCTACCAATGGGTTGTTTGTTCAGTGATTAGGAGATAACAGGTAGGTCTGAACTTGCTTTAGTTTGTCCAGTCATGTTACCCAGGGATCTCTCAACCCAAAGCTTGGGGTAATTGTACTCTTTGAAAGGAAGAAGTCAAAGGGGGACACAACACATCTGTCTGATTAAAGATTTGATTAAAGCAATTTGGGTTTGTGCCAAACAAACTTATTTTGAGGTCAAGGACTTTAGCATATCTTTAAGGATTAGAACACCGCAAAACAAGAGTTACCCATGGTCTGGAGGGAGGGCCTCAAGTAGCCTGCTATCCACCCATCACTGGTGATTCCAAGAGATGTCCAGAAGGTTAAACCCAGAATTCCTCAGACCTGTCTAGCAGCTTTATATTAGTAACTGCTACAGTTACATCAACATGTCAAGGAGAGAAAACACATTAAGCAAGATTTTTAATCTCTTACAGCTGCAAGACTATTCCTGCACTACAATCTAAAGATTAGCTTGACTTCCTGTTTTAAAAAAACCACAAACAACCTGAGGCAGACATAAGCTGTTTTGAAATTGCTGACCAAGGAAGGCAGCAGGGTCATGCTCACATCTCATGGTCAACCCCCTCCTGACTAGTTATGCTAAGGCTGCTACAAAGGCTGTCAGCTGCTTTTGACAATAAACATAATACATTCCAATACTAGCAGTAGCCTAGGCATTTTGCTGGGTTGTCAAAATCTCCCCTTATAGTGACACTTAGCCACTAGAGCGGTGTTGGTGGTGTAGGCACTGGAATACCAGGGGCGGCTCCAGGCCCCAGCACGCCAAACACGTGCTTGGGGCAGCATGCCACGCAGGGCGCTCTGCTGGTCGCCGGGAGGGCGGCAGACGGCTCCGGTGGACCACCCGCAGGCATGCTTGTGGAGGGTTTGCTGGTCCTGCGGCTTGGGTGGACCCTCCACAGGCACACCTGCCGGAGGTCCATCAGAGCCACGGGACCAGCGACTGGCAGAGTGCCTCCCGCGGCATACAGCCCTGCTTGGGGTGGCGAAATGTCTAGAACCGCCCCTGTGGAATACCACACTGTTATACTGCTGGGTTGGGAGAGCCTGTATGTGAAACACCTAGGCTCTCAGTTCTAGAGAAGAATTTAGAGTGTCAGCTCTAGGCTGCTGCACACCTAGACTCTACTGCCCTGCATTTGTGACCTCTGCTTTGGAGAATCTGAATGCTTGTGCCAGCTGGATACATCAGCTATCTTCTACCCACAAGACTTGTCCTCTGAGAGTGGAGGCTGATCTAGTACATGGTGCCTCAGTCCTAGCATATTATGTAGAGTTCATCTGTGGTGGGGGTAGTAATGGAATTCTCCTAGGGAGCTCCTCTATTTTGGCCCTTAGGCAGTGTCGAGGGGAGCACTTCTTCTCACAGATGCTTGAAGGAGACACATGCAACAGGGTGTTGTGATGCAGGAGAAACCTGTGCTGAACATAGATTTACCATAGTTGCAGTTATGCAAGGCTTGCTTCTTGCTCTCCTTAGCAAGTTGAGCTATGGGAACTTGTGCTGGTTGAGGCAGCCTTGATGCAGTTAATATTTGCTTGGAGGGACTGGTGCATGTATGAAGTCTATGTGAGCTTGTGGGGCCCTAGTACCTTAGAAGGCTACACCTGGGGCAGTGGGGGGAAGGATACCACCTTTGGTTTACAGAAAGTAATACAATCTAACTGCTGTTTCTGAGTACTGCATGCCATGGCCCACCCCAAGAGAATGGGGACCACAAGCCACCAGCAGGATACAACCAGTTTTATTGTTTTTTGTTACAATGTTCCTTCATGAGGATTTTGGAACCTGGTCATCCAGCCTTCTTTCTTCCAAAGCAAGATCACGGCAGTGAGGATGGAGACCACAGCCACCAGCAAGAGCCCAGCCAGGAGCACAGGGGACAGGTCCAGTTTAGAACCAGGGTCTGTGGGAAAAGGAGATTATGGCTTAGATATGTGGCCAGAGGAGATGTAGGATACCTAGATTTATCTACCCTACCAGGGATGGGATAAGACTGACTCCATCCCTACTCACTAATGCTAAACTGGAAGCAGGCAGATGGTTCTTTGCATTACTCCCTGCCCCTTAGGGGACACTGCTATCCAGCAACTTAAATCCCAGCTACATGCTTTTGAATGGGACATCCTCAGTTACTCTTGAGTCAGTCCTGTGTTCCCCACTCCCCAAACAGAGGCACGAGTAAGAGCCTGGCCAGATGGGAGTCCATGCATCCTCTGCTGCTAGCAAGCTTCTGTTACCAGTTCCCTCCTACAAGGCAGGTCATTGATTCAGTACCTACCTCACCCCTTTACACATTGGCAGGAGACAGTGCCTCCCAATGAGACAGGACTGAAGTTGCCATGTGCCTGGCCGTGGTGTCTGACACCACTGAGTGGGGGGGGGGGGTGAGATCTGAGAGGATAGTTACCTTCATTCCCATAGACTGGCTCTTTGAATGCCTCTGGGCTGTCCCAGAAAAATCACAGGCCCATGAGAGCTCACCGCATCAAGAGGCTCTGTCCCATTTTGGATACTCAGAAACCGACGGCCTCCTGCGGGTAGGGGGAAGTAGAGAGAATTAGAGAATCTGGAGGCTCTTCAGGGCTGCCAGCAAGCTGAAGCAGAGCTCACTCAGAACCAGCTGCTGGCCTGACAAGGGGGTGATCTCTGCTCACACCTCCAGGCCTCAGAATTAGGACTGTCCTGGAGGACAAGGAGTGTTTATTGGTTCCTACACAGCTACAGGAGACAGTCAGGCCATTGTTACATCATGGCTGCCACAAGGATGGGCAGGGGATCTGGCCTAGTGGTCTGTGTCAGATGTAGCTGTACTGAGTTACTTCATGCTGATGCATGATGCTTTTAGAGGCTGTAGAGTACCTTACTCATGCAGTTGATCCACTGGTCTGAGCTGGAGTTCACACTCCTTGCCAACTGTTTCTATGCTGTAGAACATAGCTAATTGGACAGTTGAGAGCTCTGGCTGGGCTGCAGCCAGTGTGGGTCTGGAACCAGCAGCAGCTTGACACACCCATGCTTAGAACAGAGAGGCCAGACTTACTTGCAGTTACCCCTGATGGGCATATGGTCCTGCAGGATTCCAGCTGGGATGGTGAGCAGGCGGAGGCACTACAGAAGATGTACACCTAAACCAGACATGGCAGAAACCCAAGTTACATAATGCACTGGCCAGTCATTCTAGTCAGCAAGTGCACAGCCTCAAACCATGCATCTCCAGAAAGGACTGGCCCTTTTAACCTTTGAGGTCTGATTAGTTACTGTAATACTGGACTTGCATCTTCATTGGGAAAGTCTAGTCATGGTGTTCAGCAGAGGGCAATGCATCCTGGTACATCACCTGCCAAGGAGGTGCCAGTGTGTACAAGTCACTGGAGGATTTCCTCAGACTGATTTCTTGAGTAGGCAAAACCTATGAGTTTGCTATTCTTGGATTGAGAACTAGGGTGGTATTTGTCCACCCCAAGGAGGCCCTACTCCAGCAGGGAAATCTTCATGCTATTTTCTAATTGGTGGAAGGCAAAGATCCAGGTTATATACTAGAGCTGCTTCCACCCAAGGTCAGTCTTGTACCCAGGTCAGTAGTGACCAGAACCATGCAGTTCAGTGGTCATAGGGCTCAAGACCAATGTTCTTATGATAGATGAGCACTGCTCCTGAAGAGAAGTGGGGCTGCAGAACATGTGAGCCAACTCACCTACCACAACATGACCAAGGTACCAGGAGTCAGAATAACTCCTCACAGGGGCTGCAGCTTGCAACACCCTCCAAAATGGACCTTTTCCAGTTGGATGGGCAAAGTTCCTCTTTAAGAGGAAGAGGCTATTCAGGGGTCACTCCCCTAGCTGTAGTAGGAATGGCTACCAATGATAGGCATTCAGCCCCCGACCTCACTTACCAGTCCCTCGAGCACCGTCTGGGAAGTAGAGTCCACAAAAGCAAAGGTGGAGAGGACAAAGCGCTGGTGATGAGTTGGGAAGGGCAGCTCAGATGAGGCAGGGCCCATGGGCACAAGCTGGGTTCTGTAGTTGTCTCCTAGAAATGGGCACCTAGGAACAAGGAGGGGTAGATTTAAGCAGGTTGCCAGGATTGCCACTCCTTGAGAGCCAGTAATCCCTTTGCCCCCAGCCACTCACCCGTCCACCAGGATGGGCCACTGTGGCTGCTGCACGGGGTTAGCACTTTGGGTGGCCCAGCACTGGTGCAGAACCAGAACCAGGGATGGGTCTGTTCTCTGCAGGATGCGAACCTCCACGTAAACAGGGTCCCTGAGTACCTTCACCACAGGATAGTCTATCTCCGTGAGATACGATCTGTAGTTCAGGTCTGTGGGGGAAGAGGGCAGGAGGAGAGCAGAGCTGAGCTGAGATGCCTGTGGGCCTTCAGGGAACGGGTTCGCTGCCCTGGAGTGAGGGGTCACCTACCTGTAGCAATGCGCAGCTCAAGCCGGAGGGGTCCTGCCTGGGTGACTGGAGCAGGTGCGGGGGGCAAGAAGACGTTGACCTGGACTGGCAGGAAGTCACTGGCATTGTAGATGCAGCGAGCATGGAGGCTGCACAGGAGAGAGCAGAAGGAGGAGATTGGGGTGGTGCTGTGAATTCAGATTGAGGCCATACTGCTTCTGGCACTGACTTAATAGTTCAGACAAGAAAGGTCAGGACCTATCAGTACTTGGATGTCTCCATCAACCCTTCTAGCAAATCAGATGTTCTTCCCTACAACTTGGACTCCACAGAAGTGTCTAAGCATGGCCACATGGTGGGGGAGGGGTGGTGTGGAAGAGGAACACCTTCTCAGACAGGCTAGAAGCACCTGCTCATTTGTAGCCACATCGCTCCTGGCAGCAGCAATTCTGCCACCAACTGTTATCCAACCTAATATAGGGAGAGGTGGGCAGTTGTTACTTAAGTGATTCAGAAAGAGGCTCTAGTTACTTGCCATTAATTGCATGGTGGTTTGCTACAGTAGAAGCTATCCTCCTAGTATCCCAGGCACATTTTAGTCTTGTTTTATTCTTCCTTGTCATTGGACTGGGACATGCATCAAAAAAGTGTCAATTTTCCACAGGATATTTTAGAAGGGATTTTAATCAAAGTTAATCTTTGATGACAAATTCCAACTGACTAGAGTCCAGAATTTTGATTTCTGTTTTCCCCAGAAAGTCAGCTTTTCCCTCCTACTGAAATGTAGAGTTGTCAAGCTCTAGTATTTGTTAGCAGTCCTGAATTTCAAGGTAGTTTTGCTTTGTGGTACTGGAAAGTCAGCTGTCTACCATAGAGATGGCAGAATTAAGACTGACTTAGCATCTTGAGATTCTTCTGTCCTGAAAAAGCTAGAAACTAAGGGATCTATTAGATTCCTCAGAGAGAGGATTTGTCTCACACTGAAAGACTCTTGTCTATGCAGGACAGAAGTTGACCAACTTACATGAAGGTGCTGTCCCGAGTGATGGAGCCCTCTGGCCCAGTCTGTATGTCAATGCCAGAGATCAGCTGATTCTCATAGATTAATTTGTCCCCAATCATCTGGAGAGGAATAGGAAACAGGAGGTGTTTAGTCCCTTCTTGAAGCAGAAGAGTCTGTGCTACATGTCAGGGGATGTATTGTCACCTGGACTGTGGTGCCACATTGTGTGAGAGGGAAGCGGAAGAGCACAAAAGCTTCTGTCATCCTGATGGGATTGCACCCTGCCTGGGCATAGGCTAGCCGTATATTGTCCAGGATGATGGGGTGGTCAGACATGTCCTTGGAGACCACCAGAATAAAGTGACCATCCATGAGGCACTGAAGAGTGACTACAACACAAAGGAGTAGGGTTAAGCACAGCAATTGAAGCCTAATGATGCTGAACATGTGGGGGCAGGAACCCCAACCCTTTATTACAAGCCAGAGTTAGGTTTGGGCACAGACATGCTGAGGGAAGAAGCCAATATTCATGGTGCCTCAGAACACAGGCTAGTATGCTGCCCCTCACCCCCCTTTTTTTTTATTTCTCCTTCAGAAAGATAGAGAAGGTTATGGAGAGGAGGGCTTTGGGCCATATTCCCCCAATGGAACCCCCTGGAGAGAAGATGCATTCTTTCTACTTACCTTGCAGTGGCAGAGCACACTCTGTGTAGGCCCTTCATAAACTGAGGTTTCTCAGGTGTTGAGAGAGTTCAGGCTTATATTCTTGAGCCATTTCCTCTCCACCCTTATGGTTGGGGCAATGGGAATCATTGTGGAGAGCTCCCATGCTTTAAGTGGGAAGGTGTGAACATCTATGGATGTACTCAGCCTGGGTGTGAACATCTATGGATGTACTCAGTTTACATCAACTCTGGGCCCTGAATACATGATCTGGGGACACTTTCCATCCCCTGCTTCTTCACCCTGCCCAGTGGAAATGGAATGAGACAGCAGCAGTTGCTGGCTCAGGGCCTAGCTCCTCCAACTGAGTGTTATCATGTGAACATGCCCTGAGCTCTATGGGACAGAACTCCTTCAGCAGGTCCCTTACCTGTGTTTCCATAGTAGCAAGGAGTAGTTGGGTCAGTCCTATCATAGCAGCAGCCAGCCTGGAAGCAGGCAGCTTGGTCAAGGGCATCTGCACAGGGGATCTTCCCAGCCACCACTTGGCACTGCTCCGGTGTCAGGTGGGCACCTGGAAGATTGGGGTACAGACCACTGAGCACAGAAGATGATTGGCGCACAGTACATGGCCACTTTGCTACCCCAATACACTTTTGGGTACCACTGATGGTGTGGAGAGGTCATCCGATCCCTCTCTGGCCTGGTTAGGACATGCCTCAGGATTAGGGTAAAGAAAGTCTAGGACCCAGGAGAGAGTGGGGTGAAGCCTTCATTTGTTTGGTCTTCCCCCACAACTACTGTCTTTAAGGACCCACAAGAAAACAATGGATAGACTAGCCCACCCCCTTATTAGGCCTCATTGGTAAACAAATGTTCTCTGGTTCCACATCTGTTTTTACTGAGTATGGTTTCAACTTGGTCCTTGAGTTATATCAATAGGCCTTTTCATTTAGGCTAATTCAGTCTGTCTCCTTTATACCTCTCCTGCATCACCACTTCATGACATTTTTATAAACTTACACATTTTACAGTGAATCTCACAGTTAGAGTAAATGTGCAGACCCAATCACCACAACAGATCCCACCCACACAGGTGTTACACAATACCCATGGACCAGACACCACATACTCAGATCCACCCCCCACACCACATTAGTACAAGAAAGGTCATAGTTCTGTTTTTATCATCCAGCTCCAGTCCCTGACACAAGCCATGATGGTTCTTGGTAGAGGCCTCAGAGTCAGGATGGGCTAAGTTCTGAATTTGAAGGTGTACTGCAGTGTCCTGGGCAAGGGTGAAGGGCAAATACAGCTTCCCTGAATCCCAGCAGTGGAGACACAGGAGAACGTACCGATATTACTCAGTGGAGGATAGATTTGCGGCACCAGGCCCGGCTGCGGCTGAGGCACCGGGCGCACCAGGCCCGGCTGCGGCTGAGGCACCGGGCGCACCAGGCCCGGCTGCGGCTGAGGCACCGGGCGCACCAGGCCCGGCTGCGGCTGAGGCTGAGGCACCGGGCGCACCAGGCCCGGCTGCGGCTGAGGCACCGGGCGCACCAGGCCCGGCTGCGGCTGAGGCACCGGGCGCACCAGGCCCGGCTGCGGCTGAGGCACCGGGCGCACCAGGCCCGGCTGAGGCACCGGGCGCACCAGGCCCGGCTGCGGCTGAGGCACCGGGCGCACCAGGCCCGGCTGCGGCTGAGGCACCGGGCGCACCAGGCCCGGCTGCGGCTGAGGCACCGGGCGCACCAGGCCCGGCTGCGGCTGAGGCACCGGGCGCACCAGGCCCGGCTGCGGCTGAGGCACCGGGCGCACCAGGCCCGGCTGCGGCTGAGGCACCGGGCGCACCAGGCCCGGCTGCGGCTGAGGCACCGGGCGCACCAGGCCCGGCTGCGGCTGAGGCACCGGGCGCACCAGGCCCGGCTGCGGCTGAGGCACCGGGCGCACCAGGCCCGGCTGCGGCTGAGGCACCGGGCGCACCAGGCCCGGCTGCGGCTGAGGCACCGGGCGCACCAGGCCCGGCTGCGGCTGAGGCACCGGGCGCACCAGGCCCGGCTGCGGCTGAGGCACGTAGCGCATGGTTAAGTCATGTTCAGTGGGCTTGGGGCAGGTCATGTTCACGTCACGGGTGGCAGCAACAGCCCTGGTGCTCAGCAGTTCTTCTACACGGACCCGCAGGTGGTTACGGCCATCCTGTACAAAAAAAGAAAGTGCAAGTATTAGGTGTGTCAATCAACCTTGAGGCATTAATAGAATTAGGCGCAGGGAGACTAGTAGGGAGCCAACCGCTTTACCTCTCTGCTGGGGGTTATGGGAGAGGTCAGTAAAATTAGTTGGACAGCCCACAGTAAACACTTCATGGCTGAGATGCTCAGTGACACTTTCTGGACTGGAGAGAATCCTGTGGCACCTTATAGAGTAACTAAACGTCTGTTAGTCTAAGGTGCCACAGGATTCTTTGCTGCTTTTACAGATCCAGACTAACACGGCTACCCCTCTGATACTTGACTTTCTGGACTAGAGCCAAGAACTGTGCTTTGCTGGGATGCGGCACAGGTCTTCGTAATGGGAGCACAGAGGATGCCATGGAGGTCAGAGGTGCAGAAACTCACCTTCTTCAGCACATGACAGCCATTGTAGCCTGCTGAGAAGATCACAGCCCCTTCCTGGTTAGATGTGACCCAGTGGAGGCAGATGGAGCAGTTAGTAACCTCAAAGGCTGTCCCAAACTCATCTGTGGAGATAGCATGGAAGTGGCAGGAGAAGTTTGACATGAGACAGTTCCTTCAGCACCCTCCCCCCGCCTCAGTAGTGCAGAAGACCAATGTCTCTTAAGTATTCCTATTTGGAGCAGGGACAGTGGTCCACTACATTGTGGCATCTCAGTGCAGCTCAGGTAGGCCTGATCCTAAAATAGGGAGATTCCCCTTTTATAAGGAATCAGCTGATTCCAAAGTGAGGTTTTGGGACATAGCCCTATTACAACACTGCAGTGACTCCAATGTAAAGTTATCCCACAAGACAAGCCTAGGCCACATAAGCAGCTGAGAACTCAAAGCCACTCTTTTGGGAGGTTACAAGAAGGCTTGTGTCCTCTGCCTTCAGTCTAGGACTTACAACTGAGAGGCTTATTTTGGGGAAGGAGCATGTGCAATAACACAAGCTAGAAGGAAGAGAGTTAGGTCTGGCACCAGCCTGTTTAGGCCATCCAGATACATCCTAGGAGCAGTGACTCACAGCACATCCTGTGAGGCATAAAGGATAGTGTCAGTTCCGAGTAACAACACCTGTATTCCCCACTCATGGTCCTTTGAGGACATCTACTCTAGGTCCTCAGTTCCTCTGCCATCACCTCTCTTGGGCAGAGGCCTGCACCTCTGCCTCCTGATCAGTGTGTTCCCTGCCTATACTGCAGTATCCCCAGCAAGCCAGGCTGCCTAAATGGCCAGCACCTGCACTTTGCTTTCTCTCCAATAGGTAGGGCCCTACCAAATCCACAGCTATGAAAATGAGTCACCAACCATGAAATCTGGTCTTGTGTGCTTTTACCCTATATGATGTAGATTTCATGGGGGATACTAACATGTCTCAAATTGGGGGTCCTGTCCCAAAAGGAAGTTGCAGGGGGTCACAAGGTTATTTTAGGGGGGTGGTGGTCATGGTATTGCCACCCTTAGTTCTGCACTGCCTTCAGAGCTGGGCAGCCAGAAAGCAGCAGCTGTTAGAATATCAAACTAACTAAATCATCCCAGCCAGGGCTTTGTCAAGCCTGACCTTAAAGGAAGGAGATTCCACCTCCCTAGGGAACCCATTCCAATGCTTCACCACCCTCCTAGTGAAGAAGTTTTTCCTGATATCCAACCTAAACCTCCCTTACTGCAACTTGAGACCATTACTCCTTGTTCTGTCATCTGGTACCTCTGAGAACAGTCTAGATCCATCCTCTGAGGTGCCCAGCACCCCACCAGCAGCACAGAAGTAAGAGTAGCAGTACTGCAATTCTCCCTCTCCCTCACCTCCTTTTTGGGTCAGGACCCCTACAATTTCAGATTTAAATAGCTGAAATCATGGAATTTACAGTTTAAATTCTGTGACTATGAATTTGGTAGGGCCCTAGCTATGACCAATGTATTGCCAGCTGCTGTAAGTTACTACTCAGCATCTTCTCAGCAAGCACATTTATTCTTAAGACAGAAGATGTTAAAAAAGATCCTACATGCATGCTAAGAAGCTGACCAGAGGGCACCACAATGGCCAGCTCAAGCTCTGGTAGGTGTTACTCCTTCCAGCCTTTCCCCAAGCGTTGCCCCCCAATCCTTGGTGAGACAGGTCTGTCCCTTTGCTGAGTCAGCTTAAACTCAGGCTCTTTTTCCAGGAGTCCTTTCCTGGTCTGTTGGTCCCCAGAGAGCCCAGTTTGAACTAGTGTATAGGAGCCTCTCCAGGAGGTGGTACCTCTCTGGGGGTTAAGGCAAAACAGCCAGCTTGCACAATGGCCATTCACTGTTTTTAGTTCCTGGAGGAGCTGCACTAGCTGCTCCTCCATATTGGGGAGCACAAGTTAGCGCTAGACCAGTCATTAGGACAATGGATACTTATATTTAATTCAACAACAAGGCCTTCCATGGATATGCAGGAAGTTACCCCCAGTCAGTCACACTAGCCTAGGAGTTCAAGATCTAAGGTTAACAGGCAGGCCAGCTAAGATCATGGCAAAAGGAAGGAGGTCACCTCACAACTGAAGGTTAAGAGATCACATCCCTGCTCCAGCCTGCCCAACAGAACTAATTAAGTCAGAAGCTCCCAGTTTACACCATTAGCAGATGAAAAGGCATAGGCCCCCACCAGGCAGCCACTTACCCACAACTTTGAAGCGGACAGTGCGGCCTGGGCTGGGAAAGACCAGCAGCTGCATCCCATAATCTCCACAGTCATACTCATACCCACGCTGCAAGACAGAGAAACTGACCCCAAGGAAGTCCCCCTGCTCAAGTGCTGTCCCCAGGGACCAGAGCAGTACTAAGCTCACAAAATACCTATAGCCTAGCCCCATAGTTTCAGGCACTGCTAGCAAAACCCTGCCCAGCAGCCACTTCCCATTACAAGGAAGCTATGAGACTGGAGCTTTATAAAATCAGCGTGGGAAGGGGCGGGCTGTGAACCATGAGAGCAGAGAGGCTGCATCTGTGGAGCTCCCTGCTGCTGCTGAGGGGCCGGGTCACAAGTGCAAAGCTCAGGGTGAAAGGGAAATGTCAGCAAAGCTCCTACCCCCATCTTCAAATTCAACCCCAGCTTCCTGCCCTCCTCCCAGTTCTTGTTTTGATATTGTGATGGGAATTGAAGCTTCCCTCTCCACATGATCTTCTTTTCCCCTCTATTTCATTGTGTTCCTCTTTCATGTAGTGGTGCAGATCTCTGCCTGCCATGCAAGAGACTGGGGGTTGATCGCCCGGTGGGGAGGCAGCATGTTTGATGGGGTTGCCTGCGATAGCAAGGGACTGCACTTGATGTCCCACAGTTTTCTTTCCAGTCATATATTTGCCTCCCTTGTCTACATTTATTCTCTTTCTCTGCTCCACATCCTCATCCCTCCAAGCTGCTCAGAGCTCTTGGTACACATTCATTGAGCTTCATTACACCTCTGGTGAGAGAAATAAGTATCATTATTCCCATTATACAGATGGGGAAACTGAGGCACAGGCGGCACAGCAACATGCCCAAGGTCACTGTGGGGGATTAGTGTCAGGCTTGAGATTAGAACCCAGGGGTCCTGATTGCATATGCTGTGCACAGACCAGGAGTTCATGCTGCCCCTCTTTCAAAGTCTGAAAACCTCCTCTGAGGGGAGCATGACCAGAATTGAAAACAAAAAGGTGAACGGAAGACACAGGAGAAAAGAACTCAGCTGGTTTGCTAATATTCTTCTTAGTTTATTTCCATTTTCCATCCAAGGGTTATATTTTGAAAAAAACATTGAGACACAGTCTTTTAAATTACACTTTTCAAACCTACCTAGTGTGAAAAGCTGGACACAGCAACCAGTGCTGAGATGTGATGTTGATTGGTGCCCTAGAAGTGCCTGGGAGAAATACAAGCAGTTTCTCCTGCTCTAATGATAAGAGACCTCTTGCCATCTTTTTCCTGCTTCCCCTTCCTCTCCCCCTCCTCCCGCACATCTGAACAAGATGACCAGGTTGGCCTGGTTCTTCACTCCCTGTTGCTCCATTTTGTTTGGGCCCTTCAGTTCCCAGCCTTCATACAGCAGAGCTATGGACCCTAAGTCACCAAACTTCATCTTCTGCATGATCCGCTTCTTGAGCTGATTAACTGTGTCGCGGAGATCAGCTTCCAGGCACAGTGTTGTCTGGTCTATGAAGATGATGTTCAGGGTCGCTCAGGTGTTGGTTGATGGTTCTGGGCTGATGGTGAAGGGTTGTGGGTGGGCGGCCTTTGCCAAGGGAGCCTTGCAAACATAGGTGGGACAGTCCTGCAGCACTGCTGAGCAGCCGTCCTTCTGATTAACCTAACATGACAGGTGAGGAACAGAAGAATTGGAGACATTATCACCAGAAAATGCCTATTAGGGTGTTGTGCCAACTACTGCACCCATCATGCTCACCTGCTATCCCCACACATTCCACCTCCTGCACCCATTGTGTGTCCCTAACCCAGCCATTATCATTACTTATTATTTTGTAGCACCCAAAAGTGTGTTTTGCACTTCCCTGAAACAAGTACAGACACAGACCTTGCCCCAAGGAGCTACTGATCCTAGCCCTTGTCTACACTAGGGATTTCTCTTGGTTCCAACCATTCGTGTCTTTCACTACCATGTTTTCCTTTGAAGGACTTGAAGCATTTCTCAGCTTGGATCCGTGTAGGGTATGTCTACACTGCACACTAAGTCTGGGTCTGTGGGATCCAGTGTTTCCAAGCCTGCACTTGAGCATCCATACTGCACTGTAAACCTGGGTTTATAATTGCTGGACCCGGGTTTCTCAGCCATGCTAACACATCCATACCACACTACACAGACCTTCTTACTCGGGCCTGTGGCTTGAGCTGTGTCTACACTGCAAAATGACAGGACTTGGACCTGAGTTGCAGTAGGACTTGGGCTCTGACCCACCCCCCCAGCAGGCAGTACCAGATTTACCATGGTGCTGGGCCCACAGTCCAAAGGGGCCCCGGCCCAGCCCGGCCAGCTCTCCTCCGCCCCACCAGACAGGGGGCAGAAGCTTAGTGCTGCAGGCTCCTGCTATAGCAGGGCAGGCTCTGACAGCAGCCAAGCTCCTCCCCCGCCTCTTTCCCCATTGTGCTCCGTTCCCTCCCCCCCTCCCACCCCGCTGATCAGCTGCTTGCCCGCAGGAGGGAGGAGGAATGGATCCTCAGCACGCTGGCTGCTCCGGGGAGGAGGCAGAGAAGAGGTGGGGTGGGGCTTTGGGGAACCGGCTGGAATAGGGGCATACCCCCTCCAGCCCCCTGCCGTGAGGACCCCCATGACCCCAGCCAGGGCCGGCTCTAGGTTTTTTGCTGCCCCAAGCAAAAAAATTTTGGCTGCCCCCCTGTCCCAGCCCTGGGCTCCCCCCACCCACACCCCCTGCCGCCCCAGCTCTGGGCTTCTCCCCACCCCTGCCACCCCAGCCCTGGGCTCCCCTACCCCACACCAGTGCCCCCACACCTCCTGCCGCCCCAGTCCTGGGCTCTCCCCCCCCACCTGCACCCTCCTTCCGCCGCAGCCCTGGGTCACTGGTAACTCGCTCCCAGGGCGGGTCATTCAGCAGGAATTTTAGATGTGCACAGAACACAGACAGGATTGGTTCCCATATGATTACAGAACTGCAGTAAAGTGGAACAATTTTCAGCTTGTGTGATTGGAGGATATCTGGATGCATATTATAAGACTGTCCTACATCAACGAGGGAAAGTTGAGGTGCCTTTATTATTCTTTTGTTCCACTCTTTCTTTCTATGGGGAATTTGCCAATGTAATATCACTGTCTTTCTTTTAAACAAACAAACAAAAAAAAAGGCAATGGCTGTTGAAAATAGCAATTCCAGTCCTAATAACCACTGGGAAGCATTTCTTGCTCAATTTTATTCTACTTTTTCTACAGCAAGTTACAGTGGATCAGTATATTTGATTTGGGAGAAATGAAGTAACAGCTGCCCAAACTGAGCTTGAGCACTTCTGAATTTTGAGGTGTTCAAATCTGGAAGGCAGCTGCTGGGTGTGTGTGTGGGGGGGAGCTGTGGGCTCTGCGGGGGAGCACAGCAACATGTATGCAGCAGCTTGTCTGGCGCTGCGCAGAGCCAGACACGCTCGTCTGAGTGGCACGGTAAAGGGGCCGGGGGGTTGGAGAAGGGGTAGGCGGTTCTGGGGGGGCAGTCAAGGGACAGGGAGCAGGGGAGGTTAGATGGGTCTGGGGTTGGGGTGGGCTGTCTGGGGACTGGCTGCGGTTGGTTCGGCATGGGAGTCCCTGGGGTTGGTCTGGGGACTGTTTGGGGGTGGTGTCCTAGGGGGGAAGTTTGGGGGGGTCTCAGGAGGGGGCAGTTGGGGACAAGGAGAAGGGAGGCTTAGTTAGGGGCAGGGGTCCCAGGAGGGGGCAATCAGGGGACAAGGAGCGGTGGTGCTTAGATAGGGGGTGGGGTTCTGGGGGGGTAGTTAGGGGTAGGGGTCCCGGAAGGGGGCAATCAGTGGACAAGGAGCAGCGGCGCTTAGATAGGGGGTGGGATTCTGGGGGGCAGTTAGGGGCAGAGGTCCCGGGAGGGGGTGATCAGGGGACAGGGAGTGGGGGGGGTTGGATGGGTTGGGGTTTCTGTTGGGGACAGTTGAAGGGAGTGAATGGTGGCAGGGTGGGGCTACCCTCCCTCCCTGTGGAGTGTCTTGTTGTTTGAATGTTGAAATATGGTGTCCCTACCATTCACAGCACTCACAGCACACTGCCGCATGAGGTCCCACTCCGTCCTTTCCAGTTGGTAGTGGCCAAGGGAATGCTGGGAAATGTAGTTCTTTCCCTGCTCCAGGGCTGGCTCTATAGGCAGGGAGCTAGCCAAAGAACTACAGCTCCCAGAGCCCCCTGTTGGTTCTGCCACCCCTGCAAATGGGCTGCCCCAAGCAGGTGCTTGCTTTGCTGGTGCCTAGAGCCACCCCTGACCCCAGCCCACACCCACAGCCCTCACCCACCCTGAGCCCCCCTCACACACACCCAGCCCCCTGCACCTCCCCACACACCCAGCCCCCCCATCCCATGCCCTGACTCCTGAACCCCCATCCCCACCCCCATCCTGAGCATCAAATGTGAGCTCCTGCACCCCCTGCATTCCCACCTGCACTCCTCGCACCAAACAGGAGCTGCCCCAGGTAAGCGCTCCACACCCCAACCTCCTGCCCCAACCCTGAGCCCCCTCCCTCACCCTAACTCCTGGCCAGACCCCGCACCCCAACGTTGTTTTACAATATTTGGAAAGATCATTAAGTGGTCCGTTGAGACCCTCCTCAATTTTCAAGTGGTTTGTGGAAAAATAAGTTAGGCTACAAGAACAATCAAGGTACCTCACCTTATTTTCATTTACTTGCTATTACTTATAGGAGGAGGATGAAGAAAAAAGAATGAAAAAACGGGGGCAGGGGGAGATAAGAGAGAATGTTCTTTTTCTTGGCTGGGTCCCAAGGACGGGCCCCAAAAATGAAGCTGAGCACAGGGCCGGGGGGCCCCACTAACTCTAAATCCACCACTGGCTGTCACATCACCTGGGCTGGGGATACTGTGTCAGCTGATCCCCACAGTCTCCAACCTACCTGGGCAGTACAGCAGACATGGCCCTGCCCATTAGTTCCTCTCCACTCCCTAGCCCACCCACCCCTTGCTTCCCACCGCTTAAGGCTTAGCCCTCTTGCTTTTAAAAATGATTGCTTGCCCCTCCCCCCCAGGCTTTTCTGGCAGCCCTGTTGCCAGGTATCCAGTTTTAGACTGGAAACTCCAGTAGAAAATGGGACCTGGGTGTCCAGTTAGCAGTGCTGACTGGAAACTAAAAGTCGGGTTATAGGAGTAACCACATTATCCTCCACCCCTCACACTCCCAACACCCACCCCAGAGGGCTGGAAGAGAACCTCTGCTGCTGCTGCTGGATGTCAATGAACGTGCGGGAGTCAGGGTCCTGCACCCCCTATTTCCTGCAATTCACCGTGACTCTCAGCCAGCCGATAAAACAGAAGGTTCATTAGATGACAGGAACACAGTCAAAGCAGAGCTTGTAGGTATGGAAAACAGGACCCCTCAATCAGGTCCGTCTTGTGGGGTAGGGAACCCAGACACCAGTGCTGGGCCTCCCTCCGTTTCCCCAGCCAGCTCCAAACTGCAACCCCCTCCAGCCCCTCCTCTGTCCTTTGTCTCTTTCCCCAGGCCAGGAGGTCACCTGATCTCTTTGTTCTTCAACACCTTCAGTTGGCACCTTGCAGGGGAGGGGCCCAGGCCATCAGTTACCAGGAGACAGTGTGTCAGCCATTCTCTGTGCAGACAGCATCACACCTGCCCTCTAGGGCTCTGCAACAATCACACAGCCTTATCCCACCACCTAGATACTTAAGAAATGCATAGGGGAAACTGAGGCACCCACACAGTATTCAGAGAAAACATTAAGAACATTCCCACTTTGTCACACTGGAGGAGGGGCAGCTCAGTGCAGAGAGAGATGAAGAGAATGGGCTAGAACCAGGGAGAAGGTAGGTACCCGCTCTATGTGGGTAGGGGTGGGGGGGATCCTGTTTACCCCCTCTCCAGCCCTGCTGCGCTTGCAGTTTACCCCAGGCCCCTCCCTTACTCTAGGGACCAACCCTAACTCCCGCCCCACTGTGCTTTTGCCCTTGGCCCCTTTTACAATCATCCCCCGGGGGGGCCACAAATATGTTTGGAGCCAGGCCCACAAAAAGTTAATCTGGCCCTGCTAGCAGGGTTCTAGGACCCAGGTCCTGAGTGCTTGCTGACCTGAGTCAGACTGATTTGTGTGTGGACAGGAGTGGGGCTTGGACTCAAACCCAAGTAAGACATACCCAAAGTCTCATTACAGTTGTCCTATCACTGAGGCAATACTAACCTTGAGGATTTGAATCCAGAAATAACATTACAGCAACAACTGCCTATGGGAGAGAACAAGCCAATATGATCTGTGCGCTGCTGGGGGGGATGTTTGAAGTCATGAGATTTTAAAAAATAATACATTTGGGGTTGTTTTTAAATGCCTTCTTGTTTTGGAGCCTTTAAGGTCTATGTTTTCAGGCTTTTCTCTGTGCCCCTGAAAGCTAGAAAAAAAAATTTTTTTCCTTACTAAAACCTGAGATTCTCTTAATTGTGTGCCTCCAGGAACTGGGGTAGAAAAACACCCAATATCATGAGACTTATAATAAAGTCATGAGGGTTGCCAATACTGCATTTTATTTTGTTCTCTAAATTCCCTCCAGTTGGTGACTTTTGGTGATAAGGTGTGCGCACACACACACACACATATACACACATTATTTTTAAACGTTTTCATCTGGCAATGCTGGGAAGGATTAAAGGGCTACAGGGATCAAATTATGGAATCAAAAGTGAGATGAGTTTTGAGAGAACAATTAATCACAGGAGAACGACACAGGTTCATAAGTCCTTTTAGATGTATAAGATGCCCCATTCTATATGGAAGAGTATGTTAACAATTCAAATAATCTTACTGGGGTGGGGTGGGGGGAAAGAAACCTAAACATTCGCAAGGTGAGGATTTTAGACCTGATTGAGAATCAAGTGGCTTCTTTTACCTTATTTTTGGCAACCCAAAGGCACAGAGGCACACAGATCATCTCAATGACTGATAAAACACAGGGTCAGGGATAAGAGTAAAAGAGGGGGAAATGGTGAGAATGTGAAAAGGGAGAAAGAGGAGAGAAAAACAAAGACTGATCAAGAGAAAAGCTGGGTTGTTGGGGTGGCAAGTTTGCAAAATTAAATAAACTCAACTTTATTTTATCCTTTCTTTTGCACTGTTGTCCTTGTTCCTCCTTCACCCCTTCCTTTCAGGCTGTCCTTGTTAGCCAGCAGAATCGCCTCGCCCACTTCTCTTAGGTAGCAGCTGACCCATATCCACAGTTTATTATTTCGATGGCTCTAGCCTGTAGGGTGACCAGAAAGCAAGTGTAAAAAATCGGGACGGGGTGGGGGAGGGTAATAGGTGCCTATATAAGAAAAAGCCCCCAAAATTGGGACCGTCCCTATAAAATCGGGACATCTGGTCACCCTACTAGCCTGTCAGCTCTGCTGTGCTGTGCTGTTGGTCCTAGGGCATTCCCTCAGGGATGTTTGGGTTATCACCATGGAAAACCCCTGAAATTCAGACTAAAATGCCCCAGCCTGCAGAAACTGAAAGCAAAAGATGTTGTTTCAGGGTACAGCAGCCAGGACTTCAGAAAGTCTGGAAGTGACAAACAGGAATGCAGGGGGCGGGGACTTGATCCATTTACCGTGCTTAATAAAAAACATCACTGAGATGGGTCCTAACCAAATCCTCACGTCCAGCGTGTGTTTGAAATTGAAAACATTTGCTGCTGGCATGGGGACTTCCAGCTCCCCTCTCTGTGCAGGGTATAGGAATTGGGCAATACCCTCTTGTAACACTCACTGTGTTTGTTCAGCCTGGGCATGTGTGTATTTATGCCTAGGCCTCACGTGTTTGTGTGTGGTTAGTAACAGGGTTATGTGGCCCCAGTGGGGTGGAGAGTGCCTGGTAGCTCCTTGTCCATTGGGATGATGGAAGGGTTGCCCTGGTTCTAGCTCGGCCTTTCCGGAGTGAGGATGGGAGTATCTGAGTGCTCTGGCTGGGGGTGCTCTGTCCCTCCATTCCCCCCTGTCCTTGTGATTTTCTCCCCCCCCTCACTGTAAAATGGAGGAGAGAAAACAGGCTGGGTAAAAAATGTGGCGAGTCTGGCTAGGGAATGGATTTGATGGGAGAGTGGAATTTAGGTGGGAGCAATTAAAGGGGTGGGGGATGGAAGAGGCAATTTCTCACTAATTCAGTTTGAATCTTTCCCCCACCCCCTCATCCTTCCCTGGCCAAAGCAATGCGTTCTACCCCACACAAAACATGGAGCAGCTAATTCTGTAGACTTCGTACAACACGGGCCCTACCTCTCATCCACCAGTTACTTCTGCCCCCACCAATTAATGATGGGAAGGTTTTAGGTATCCAACCACCATAGAGCTGCCCTGATATGTAGATTTTAAGGCCAGAAAAGGGACCATTTGATCATTGTGTCTGATTTCCTGCGTACCAGAGTATGTCACCCTGTTACCCCTGTATCAAGCTCAAAAACTTGTGCAAATAACTAAAGCAAGCAAGGTAGTTATGCCGTGAAGAAAAAAGAATCAGTGCCTGACTCCCATAGAGCAGGAGTCGGAGCCACCAAACTCCTCTGCTGCATGATCTGCTCCTTGCTCTGATTTGACAGTGTCATGGAAACTGACTTCCAGGCACAAGACTCCTTGGCTACAGGATATGATCAAGGGCAATCTGGTCCCAGTCGGAGGGTCCAGCCTGATGACCAGGGGATGGAACTAGGTGGCCTCTTGCTATGGAGCATCATACCCATGGATGGGACAAGTCAGCTGCCTAGGTGAGCAGCCACCCTTCAGATTAACCTAATGTGCCAGGTAGAGAAGCAAGAGAATCTGAGACATTACGGCCAGATGGGACTTCTTAAGTTAACGTGGTCACAACCTGCACCCGTTCACTGGGCTGATCTTCTGAAGCAGGAGGACCCCCTATTCTGTCCTCACTGTTAGTGTGAGATCCCGAGGGGATCAGTCATACAGGAGTCCTATGGGGCCATGGGTTTGTTATGCTACTTCCCTCCTTACTCTGAGCTCAAGGAAACCACTGGTAGTTAACAAAGACCCTGAGATCAGGCAGGTCTAGATGGATTTCCATACTGCATGGAGATGTCTGCTCAGACCCTTGGCTTCATTGGATCCCACCACTGAGATTTCCACTATCCCCACTGATCCTAGGCCGTGCTTCTGAGAGTCCTGTCCCACCCATTGCTGCTTTGCTGCTATCATTCCTTCTTCCCATTCCCTGGCCTAAGGCCTTTCAGCGGCTGGGCTGGGTAGCCGGGATATTTTCCTATGTTCCTCTCTCTATCTTCCTCCTTTTCTATCCACTGGCACGCAGTTTCTCTCTGAAGCTGTCAGTGTCCCACCCAGCGCTGCTCCGACCTGCCTGTCTGCTCACCCTAGCAATCAAAAGCCCCTGCAAGACCAGAAAGGAAACTGTTTGCTCTGCAACCAGGCCTGGGAAAGCCCCTGAGATCAAAACCAGGGGAGGAGGACAGGAAGGGGAGATGGGGGAGGTGACCGAAGTGCTTTCTGATGCCCAAGATCAAACATCACTAGAGACAGGCCTGCCCCAGACACCCAGATTCAAACTTTGAGGGTGTCTGAAATCTGAACCCATTTCTGGATCTGCATTTCACCAGTGGCCCCTGGCTCCATAGTAGCTTGGACCAATCCAGGAGGCCCAGTTTCCTCCCTGCAGTGTACAAATAACTCCTAATGAAGTCAAAGAGCCCCACTGCTCCTCTGTAAAGCATTGGGTCCTTGAATTGCTGCACCCCTGCCTCTGACAGGTCTGAAATCTAGTTGTGGCGTTGGACTGGAGCTTTGCAGCTTGAGCCTGTTTCTGAACATCGCTCCAGATCCTGTCTGGAGCTACACGGTCTCTGCGACAGTCCCTTGCAATGTTCTGCAGAGCCAGGAAGATGAGGCTACAGCATAGTAGCTAGTGCTTGTAAAGCGCTGTAGAGACATACAGCCAAATCTATCCCTGATGTAATCCTGCTGACAGGCAGGGCCATCTTTAGGCATAGGCAGCATACAAGGCTGCCGGCTCCATAGGGTACCCGAAAATTTGGGGCACCCCTGAGTCTTAGTGTCCACTCCCCCCACTCTTCCTATCCCTGTTCTAATCTGACCCTTCCTGCAGGCTCCCACCACAGCTGGCTGCTGCAGCCTGGTGAGTCTTCCTCCAGAAGGGATCTAGCACTTAAAAGTGAAAAAGCCTCCAGCCTGCCAGACCTATTAGCACAACACTGAAACTGTTACAGAGTCATTCAAATGGTAATGAAGCCATTGAACAGGCATTTGCCAACCCCCAGGTATATACTGTCAGTTTCTGAATTTACTGACAAAAACAGTTGTGCGTTACTGTAATATTTACTCAGAACATGTCAGTCTACAGGACCTTCGTTTAAAATTTGCTTTAAAAATATTTCATTAGTGTATTGCTGAAGATTATAAAATCACATCACTAAAAAATCGTTGCATAAATTTTTAGATGCACAATCAGAGTATTCATTTTTAGCCTTAAATGCGTGGCTCTTCAGACATATAGTTTTTTAAATAAATCCTTCAAAAGACCATGCTTATCTAAAATACATGTGAGTCCGGGCTGCCATCGGGCATAGGGGCACCAGTTTAATAATACTGCATAGGGCCCCATAAATCCTCAGGACAGCCCTGCTGACAGGAGTGAAGTTACACCATGGAAGCAGTGGTCCAGAAGTGCCATGGAAGCGCCGAATATGATGAAAACCATGGGAATGCTCAGGAGAAAGAAACCAGGGCACTAGAGCACCCATTCAAAAGCTAAGGCCAATGTACTGGCCTCCGAGTTGATTTTCCTCACATTGTTGCCCTCCCACTCACTCGATAGCCAATTGCAACAGTCCCTGTGACAGCCGTCACCTGTAACCAGCCAAACTGGAGCTGCAAGGTTTGCAAGAGAAGATTAACGCCATCAGTCACCTTTGAATGTCAATACAGTTGATCTTCAGAATTATGAACATCAGAGTTAACAGTCAACCACACACCTCATTTGGAACCAGAAGTACGCAGTCAGGCAGCAGTAGAGATAAAAAAAGCAAATACAGCCTGGTTTTAAATGTAAACTACTAAAAAAAAAAAAGGGGGCGGAGTTTAAAAACCAAAGATTTGGCAAGGTAAGGAAACTGTTTCTGTGCTTGTTTCATTTAAATTAAGATGGTTAAAAAGCAGCATTTTTCTTTTGCAGCATTTTTCTTTTGCATAGTAAAGTTTTAAAATTGTATTAGGTAAATGTTCAGTTGTAAACTTTTGAAAGAACCACCATAACAGTTTGTTCAGTGTTATGAACAACCTCCAGTCCCAAAGTGTTCGTAACTCTGAGGTTCTACTGTATCACTATTCAAAGATGTGAGTTTCCTAGAAATGGGCCAAGGTATTATAAGTGGAATAAGGAGTGACGCCCTGTACTGGCCCAGCACGTCACTTGCTTTCAGTGGCTTATAACTTTGCCAAACTTTAACTGTATAGGATCAAATATTCCTTGGTTGCTCCCTGCCTAAGGCTTAATATTTTGGCCAACTTTCCCCAGAAATGGCTCAGCCATTGCTCACAACACTGTTAGGGAAAATAGTACTTTTGCCAGTTCCAGACACATTTCCAATTCTTCTTTTAAGAAGTGTAGTTCCTTTCCTTCCTCACCACCCCCCACCCAAGGTACAGGGGATGAGTGCTAGGGTCACAGAGGCACATTTTGCTGTCCCTGAGTTATAATTGTGCCCCCTTGTCAGGGGCGGCTCTAGGTATTTTGCCACCCCAAGCACGGCAGGCAGGCTGCCTTCAGCGGCTTGCCTGCGGAAGGTCCCTGGTCCCGCGGATTCGGTGGCCCGCCTGCGGGAGGTCCGCTGAAGCCATGGGACCAGTGGACCCTCCGCAGGGATGCCGCTGAAGGCAACCTGCCTACCGCCCTCGTGGTGACCGGCAGGGCGCCCCCTGTGGCTTGCCACCCCAGGCACGTGCTTGGCGTGCTGGTGCCTGGAGCTGCCCCTGCCCCTTGTGCATTTGCATTATGCTGGTCTTTAACTGAATCAGCACATGCTCTTCTTTTCCACTCCTTCATTCAGTGCACCCGTCACATTAATGACAGAGGCATAATACTTCTTTTTATCCTCTTTCAATATGTGTGGCCTCATGCCTTGTTTACTGACCACCAGCCAAACCCTGCACTGAGTGCAGAATAAATTAATTTCCCCCTGGGCTTTAATATGGTAGGCACCATCCCAGCACCTGAGTGCTTCACCAGCATCAATGGGTTTATTGTCATAGCACCTCTGCTAGGTAAGAGGTATTGTTGTCCACATCTTGCAGATGGGGAATGGAGGCACGGAGAGGGCCAGGGAAACATTCATCTACTAGTTGTGAGAGTCTCAGGAACCCAGTGCCCCACTTGAGAAGCCTAGAATCTGCTTTTTCAGAGATGTTGAGCATCCACACTCCCACTAGTTCGGTCTGCACGTGCATAGGTGGCAGGTATAATAGGCCTCCCCTAGCACAGCCATCCCTGCTGCCCAACACCTGGGCCATGGTCCCCACCCTCGCCTCTTCCCCTCCCTGCTCTGACCCTTCTCCAAGGCTCCCACGGCTTGCTGCTGCTGCCTGGGTTGAGTCTTCCTCCTCTCTTCTACCCCATCCCCTTCCCCCCTCAGAGGTCCCTGCAGCTGCTGGCCTGTGTCTTTCCTCAAACCCCACTCCATGCAGGGCGCAGGGTGAGAATGCCAGGGGGGAGTCAGTAGCGGGGCGGGGGAGGAGGCGAGTGGTGGGGATCCCTGAGTAACTTTACACAGTGAAAAAGCCTGACAGAGCCCTAGTAGCAGAGATCACTGACACTGTTATGACACCATTAAAGTGGTAATGAAGCCATTTGACAGGCATTCGCCAACACCCAGGAAGCCTTTGGCCACATTCGCTGGATTTTCTATTGTAGGAAAATGTGTTATTGGGGTTAAAACCAGTTTCCAAATGACGACCCTTCCATTAATCTCGTACCCAGAAGAAGTGACTGTTGACCTGGCTCAAGGAGGAGCTGACATAGCCAGTGAGTTTATTTCTTGATCTAGTTGTTTTATTCAAACCCAGTTTAAGTAAACGAGTCTGGCAGGGAATTCTGGGTAAGAAAGGTGATTAAACTACTGCCTATGCAGGCTGTCAATGACCAGCACTTTTTCAAAAGGAGAGATTAGGCTTCAGGTTGGCGCAGGTAGCCTGGCTTTTCGTCTCTCTCTATACAGCACACACCAAGCTCCCTGCCGTGCAGAGGAGAATCTGGCAACTGAGCTATACCTGTTGCCTGTTCAGTTCCCTTGGGGAATGCTATTAGTGCTTTAAGGTGAAAAGGGGTGAGGGTGTCACAGGGGGTGCGGCAGCAGGGTGGGTGACTATAACTGGGTTCAAAAAAGAACTAGTTAAATTCATGGAGGATAGAGCCATCAATGGCTATTAGCCAGGGTGGGTAGGGATGGTGTCCCTAGCCTCTGTTTGTCAGAGGGTGGGAATGGGCGAGAGGGGATGGATCACTTGTTCACTCCCTCTGGGGCACCTGGTATTTGCCACTGTCGGAAGACAGGATACTGGGCTAGATGGATCTTTGGTCTGACCCAGTCTGGCTGTTCTTATGTTATGTTCTTATGTGAGGAGGCGAGTGGCGAGCCAGCTGCACAGCAGGTGGTGTGTGTGTGGGGGGGTGTCTCGTAGTGGGCGGGGAAAGGGTCTGGTGGGGGTGAGGAGGTGAGCAGCAGGTGGGTGAGCAGCAGGCGGGAAAGGAGATGAGCGGAGGAGGGGATCTTGGGAGGGGAGGTGAAGAGGTGAATGGTGAGTCTGCGGCAGGTGGGGCGGGGCCTGGGGCAGAGCAGGAGCGGAGTGCAGGCGGGGCTGTGGGCGGAAGAGGCAGGACTAGGAGCTCGCCTCTCCCAGAGGAAGTTTCCCCCACTGCCCATGTTCAAGTGTGAGTACCCAGCATGCGAAATGTGAGTGCTTGTACAGAATTTAAAGGAGGAGTGCAGTGTCAGAGTGGGCCCAGGATTATGACAGTGGCGGGGAGGGATGCAGATCAGGATTGAGACCCATTGGTGGAGTTATGTTGGGCCACAAGCTGGAATAGCAGCAGAGCTACCAGGTGGGTGGAGGTGAATCAGCAGAATTAGGTGAAACCGAGGATGGGAGTAGCCAAGCAGTGGATCAGTGTCACACTTGGAATTGGAACCCAGGAGTCCTGGCTCCTTTTTCAGTGCTCAAATCAGGTCACCCTGCCCCTCCTTCAGTGAGAGTGTGTGAGGGAGAGAGACCAGGAGTCAAAAACAAGGAGAAAAGAAATCCAGCTGGGTGGTTAATTTTTATTATCTTTATTCGCATTTCTCTGAATCATGCAATTGCAGCTGGAGTTCCCGGGCAGCCTAGCATTTCACATTTATTTAGATTTCAGTAAGAAAAATTAACTAAAGAAGTGACTCAGCCAGTTGTCTACAAAAATTCAGTTCCAGCCCTTCATCCTTTAGCCCTCTGACATCCTTTAGCCCACTCAAGCAGGTAGCTTTTACAGCATGGAAATGATACTTTATGAAGTAAAAATGATCATTTGGATTTGTTACCAAGGCAGCTGGTGCCTGTGCATAGTAAGCAGATAGATCGATAAGTAGCAACAAGCAATTAGCAGGCATTCTGTAACGCATGCTTTTCCCTGCAAATCTTTAATCCCATTTATCCCCCATTGCATTTGTGGACGATGAACAGCGTGGCCTGGTTCTTCACATTCTGCTGCCCCAGAGTCTCCGAGCTCTTCAGTTCCCGATTCTCATACAACAGGCTGATGGACTCCGAGCCACCAAATTTCCTCTCCTGCATGATCCGCTTCTTGAGCTGATCAACGGTGTCATGGAGATCGACTTCCAGCTGCAGGGTTTTGGGGCCATTGCTGATGGTCAGGGACACTTTGGTGTCAGTTACTGGGCCAATCATGAAAGGGTGGAGGTGGATGGTCTCTTGGGAGAGCTCATTGTAAACCTTGGTGGGAAAAGCTGGCTGGACTGGGGAGCAGCCATTCCTCTGCTGAATCTAACACACAAGGGAGAGAAGTGAAAGAGTCAGACATGGCTTTCAGAAAGGAACAAGTGTGTTATCTGGCTCTTATGATGTATGCCACGTAATGTACCCATCCCGCCCACAAAATGCACCTTTGACCCCATGTGATGCTCCCTAAGGGCATCCCCAGCTGTGAGGTACCTCCACACCCCCTGCCCTTAGCATGAAGCAGGCTTGTCTCTGCCTGCTGCCACCCAGCTCCCTGAGACCAACAGCTTCTGGCAATACAAACGCTGCCTTCCAGGCCTCGGCAGGCCTCACTTACTTTGTATAGGTAGCAGTAAGTGCACACCAGCCGCTGAGTCCTCTAAGCATTCCCAGCAACATCCAGACCCTTATGCCCCAAGCACTGACAGGACCACCAATCCCACTCTTTCCAAAGGAACAGAGCACACCAGCTTGTACATTACAGCTCAGCACCAGCCCTCTGCTGACCTCTACAGCACTCAGAGATATTTATAGTGAAAGCAGGAATGTTTGTCATCAGCGATTCAAGGAACAGGGAGTAAGAATATTGGAAACAAATGGATACATATAAAACAAAGTCAAAACATGCTTTCTAGAGACTAAACCTGCAGTTTTCTCTCACCCAACGTTCTCTGCAGCCCCTTCAAGCAAGCCTGGCTGAGACCCCTTTCTCATGAATCATAGAATATCAGGGTTGGAAGGGACCTCAGGAGGTATCTAGTCCCACCCCCTGCTCAAAGCAGGAACAATCCCCAACTAAATCATCCCAGCCAGGGCTTTGTCAAGCCTGACCTTAAAAACCTCTAAGGAAGGAGATTCCACCACCTCCCTAGGTAACCCATTCCAGTGCTTCACCACCCTCCTGGTTAAATAGTTTTCCTAATATCCAAACTAAACCTCCCCCACTGCAACTTGAGACCATTGCTTCTTGTTCTGTCAGCACAACCACAGTCTCTTTACTTCCTCTGTGAAGAGACAGAGTGTCTTTAACTTCTAGAGATAACCCCAAAGTACATGATCTTCACTCATAGACAGGATAACACCCTCCCCGCCCCCAGGGCTTGTTTTTTCCTGTTGATTTCACATCTCCTCATTAACATTTGACTTTGTATGTAGCTTAATTTACATCCCGACTGAAGATAAATGTTTCTTAGCTCCTGTCTGGAGGAACTGGTCTAGGGCATGTCACCTTTTGGTGACCTACTTTTAACAGACATGCCTAAGAATGTAAGTTTCTGGTACAGACACACAGCTCCTTGCAAAGTACCTGTATGTACATTTCACAATGATATTGATGACCAGCGAGTCATTTAAGACCTCACGTGACAGTCTTTGGTGAATCAGAATGTACATCCCAGAATCAGGAGCTTCCCATAACCCCTCGGCACTCCCTTGCCAACTGGCATTAAGGGGTGCTGGGGTCACACCTTGACAAAAGGTTTCATTTTTCATGAAAAATGAAATTGTTGCTTTCTAAGCTTCTCTTTGGTATCCCCTACATCCCCAATCTCTATTGCAAAACACATTAAAGAGTTGACATTTACTGGAAAGTGGGTTTTAAATGAGTGGGTTTAACACCAGCAGAGGGTTTGGCCTTATAGCTGCACCCCAGATCCTCAAGCTCCACGTTGCCTCTGGATGAGACAGGGCTGAGGGAGACTGTATTGCTGTGGCCACCTCTTGGCGTGGTCTGTCTAGTGGGGAGGGTGTCTTACCTTCTCCTAATTGACCTTCCTGAGTTTGTTCTCAATCAGATCAGTTCTTGGACTCTCACCTCCAAGCGAGTCTATCAGCCCTTCCATTTTAGGGCTTGCAGTCTGATGGCTGCTTTCCTGGAGGCAGCCTGGTGGGGGGCTGTCACCATCTTACTATCCCAGGCCTTTCTACCTCCTTTTCCTTCTCTGCGCTCTCCCCTTTATAGCAGGTCATGTTTCCTCTCCTGATTGTAGCTGTGGGCACTTGCCTCCATGACTGGGCATTCTGGAGGTGTGATCAAGGTGCCTGCTTGTAAACAGGAAAGTCTCTATGCTCAGGACGGGGTCTGTAAACCCCAGGACAATTGCTCAGAGCCACATTGAGAAACGTTGGACACAGACTCAGGGGTGGCCCTAGGTAGTTTGCCGCCCCAAGCATGGCAGGCAGGCTGCCTTTGGCAGCTTGCCTGCGGGAGGTCCCTGGTCCTGTGGATTCAGCGGCAACCTGCAGAAGGTCCGCCAAAGCCGCGGGACCAGAGGACCCTCCGCAGGCAAGCCACCGAAGATAACCTGCCCTGCCTGCCACCCTCGCAGCGACTGGCAGAGCACCCTCTGTGGCTTGCCACCCCAGGCACGCGCTTGGCGTGCTGTTGCCTGGAGCTGCCCCTGCACGGACTCATCAGGATGGAAGAAAAGTGTTTTGGCTTCAGACCAGCAGGGCAGGGGCTGGCAGCCCTTAGTTACTATTTGTTATTTGCACTGTTGTAGTGCTTACAAACAACAGTCAGGATCAGGACCCCACGATGCTAGATGCAGAACAAAAAGATTAACATAAGACCAGATGTGAGTCCACAATTAGTCCACAGGAGAGTGATGCAGATTCGTGGGTCCGTTTACATTGGTAATGTGAGTCCATCCGTGTGGAAAGGGGGCATTTGCTACCTCTAAATCAGCTGATCTGTGGCCCCTTCAGAAACTGTCAGCATTGTCAAGAGGACCATTTCAGACCTGATGTGGAAGCAAGTGAGTTTTTTCTCCCGATTTGGGTGCATAGGGCACTGGCACCATGGAGGTTGTCTCCAGAGAGAGAATGAAGCAAGGGAGAGAAATAGAGAGGGAGGCCGAGAAAGAAATTGGGGGAGTAGAGGAAGAGGGGAGAAGCTGGGAGAGCGAGAGAGGAACAAGGGAGAGAAAGAAAGATGCGGGGGGGGGGGGGGTTGTGCTGATGGTGGCAGGTTTGCAAGAGTGAAAATTAAAATAATATATTTTCCCTCTTTCTGTCCTGGCTTGCTGGCAGATCCTGCCCCTCACCCACTTACCTGGGGTAGGAACAGCGCTTCCATGGTTATCCTGGCTGGGAGGATATCCTGGCCGGGAGGCTCCGATCTATCTCTTCTTAGCCCCTAGGCTATCGTCTGGGGTTCTTTATACTCCCTCCCTGAAACTGAAAGCAAAAGATGCACTGCAGGCAACAAGGGGACGGCACTGTACAGCTGTCATGTCCAAAAGCACCTGGCAGCATTCCCAGCTGAAAGCTTAGGGCGAGACGAGAACAGCAGCGGGCTGAGGTAGATTGAGCCCTCTACCGTGGCCAAACTAAAACGTAGCTAGTGGGCCCAAGCCAAAGACCCAGATCTCAACACTCCTGAACGTGAAAGGTGATTGAGATCTGAACCCAGGTCTGGAGCTGAATTTCATCAATGGCCCCCATCTTCATAACGAGCTGGAGCAAACCACAGGGAGGTTTCATTCTCCTACTTCAGGATACCAGTAACTGCAAGTGAAGCTGCTCGGATCCCACTGCTTGAGAACTGGGCCTGGGGGGTTCAAAATCTGGTTGGGAGTCCAGTCCATTTCGGAGCATTGTTTTATCTGGCCTGGAGCGTTTCACTGTCCACGAAGCCACCTCTCAGTGCTCAGCCGATCCAGGGCTCATTGGCTAGTGTTTGTAAAGTGCAGTGAAGACACAGGGACAAATCTAGCCTTGTTACCACCCAGCTCCATCAGTGACATTACACCAGGGCTGCATTTGACACACAAGTGCTGCCGGGCAGAGTGTGGGACTGATCAAGAGAAAGAAGCCCAGAGACCCGAGCTCCCATTTGAAAGCCAGAGCTAACTTGTCACTGCCTTGACTGCTTGTATTGTTTCCCTCTCACCTGCTCTGTGGCCAACTGCAGGCGTCACAAGACACATTGGAGCTCTGGGGATTTCAGATGATTTGAATTGTCACCTTTGATCACAGCTACCAGCCAACAGCATTACTTTAAGCTGCGGGTTTCCCGTAAATGGGCTGAAAGTCAAATCTAGCACTATCGGTTTCCTAGCACTTAATTTGTTTTCAGTGGCTTATAACTTTGCCAAATTTTAACCCTTTGGGATAAAATATTCCATGCTTGTTCCTGGCCTCGCATAGGGCTGCATGGTGGGGGGGGGGGGGAGAGGAGGGACATACAGGGTCACATCCCCAATTTGCTGCTTGGCTTGTACTGAGCATGTGCTATAACACTGCTGAAGCTGGCTGCCCTCTGCCCCCTCCCCTCCACTATCGGCAGGGATTGGTCGTCTCTGCTGCCTCAGGCTAAACTGGTTTGGAAACATTTACCTGCCATTTCGGAGAACATGAGCTGAGACAAAAAGTGGCTTTGCCACTTGTAATGCAGTTTTCCAATTGTTTTTTACAAACTCTAGCACCTTTGGGGTTTTGAGCAGGAACTAGACATTTGGCAGCAGGTTAGCCCTGGGATCAAGCAGGTACCTTTTGTTGTCCCTCTGAAAAAAATCAACCCAGATTGGGGTGAGTAATAAGCCACAGCACTAAACTCTGCCCCCTCATGCATGTGCATCGTGATCCAGTCTTTTGTTACTTGATCATGTGCTATTTTTTCAACGTCTCATTCAGTGCACAGGATGGAAAGTGAAAGCAGCAGGGCTGGGTAGTGATAAGGGCATTCTCCATAGGCCTCTTGCCTCATTTCCAGCTGAAGGTGGAAGGTGCATGGTGAATAAGGTGGAGGTGTACACAAAGCGAAAGGATAGTTTTACGGTTAAGGCACTGCACTAAGACCTAGAAAACCTGTGGGGATAGCAATATTACCTCTGCGTGGGGAATGGTTTGCCTATCCTGGGAACATTTTCAAGATTTCAAAAAAATGGTCCCATCCCAAACTAGGATGAAAAGTTAAAATCTTGAGAATGTTTGTGAACTGAAAATCCAAAAAAGTGGTTTGGGTCAATTAAAGTGTTTTGTTTTGATAATTTCAAAACCATTTTTTCCCATTTCAACCCTTTATAATTTAAAAAATCCAAATTTTGAAATGAAAGTCATTTCAATCCACAAAACTGGAACATTCTGTTGCAAAAATGTCACAACAGGACATTTCCACTATTTCAAGGCTTTAAAAAAAAATCGTCCAATGTTTTTTCAAAAGCACAAAATGCTTTCCCACCAAAAAGTTTCCATTTTGACCAATCAGCATTTATCAGTGGAAAAGTGTTTTGTTGGTGAGTTCCTGACCGGCTCTAAACAATACTTCCTTGCCTCGCATAGGTGTTGTGAAAAGAAACCCATTAATGCTGATGGAGCACTCAGGTGCTAGGCTTGGAGGAAATTCAAAATTCTGCATTTAGCGCAGGGTTTGGCTGGTAGACATGAGGCCACATGCTAAACAGGGCAAGATGAACAGAAATCTTGATCAGCTGCTTCATTCAGTGAGTGCTGGTCATGTGGTGCACCGAATGAGGCAGGGGTCCCATAGGAAAAAAATATGTGATCAAAGACTATCTCATGCGGGGGTGGAGGGGCAGAATTAAATTCTGGTACTTCCCAATTTTGGAGTGCCTGATCGGACACCCTTACTGTTCCTTTAATGTAGCTCTATTCAGTATAGAATAGAAATCACCCTTTCACCAGCATTGTTGGCAAGAAATGGCGAGCATTCTGCATCATCACAGACCAATCTTTTGCTCCACTTTGTTTCTTTCCTAAATAGAAGTGCTTGTGTATAATTTAAAATAGAAATGCAGTAGTA
Organism: Mauremys reevesii; assembly: GCF_016161935.1. Taxonomy (NCBI): domain Eukaryota; kingdom Metazoa; phylum Chordata; order Testudines; family Geoemydidae; genus Mauremys; species Mauremys reevesii. The sequence continues at coordinate 118,989,867 of NC_052626.1, forward strand.
CAGTGGGTCCAGGGTGATAACAGTGAGGGGGGTGGTAGGTCAGGACTGAGGTCCATTGGCAGAGTTATGTGGGACATAAGATTATAATAGCAGCAGGGGTGGGTAGAGGTCAATCAACAGAACCATGTGGGGCCCAAGACTGGACAAGCCCAGAAAAGGGTAGCGTCAGACCCGAGATTAGAACACCAGGAGTTGAGACTCCTTGTGCTGCGCTCAGGTCACTCTGCTGGACCCTTTCAACCAGCAGCTGAAAAGCCCCTCTGAGGGGTAGGGACAAGGAACTGAAAGCCAGAGTGTGAATGGGAAAAAAAAGAAATCCAGCTCCCTGAAAAACGTTTTATTCATTGTCTTTTAATGTGCAGGACTAACACAGCTGCTCAACTTCTAAAACTAAGCACAATCATTGGAACTACGATCAGAAAACATTAATTTAAGGAAACAAGCAATTTGCATTAATCTAATCAACTGCACTCTCCCATGTTGCCTTTAACATGCTGTGGTGGCTTAGCCCCCAGTGCATTTGTGGACAATGAACAGGGTGGCTGGGCTTGTCACTCTGTACTGGCCCAAGGTCTTTGGGCCCTGCAGTTCCTGGTTCCCATACAGCAGGTGGACGGACCCTGAGCCACCAAACTTCCCCTCCAGCATGATCCACTTCTTGATCTGATCGACCGTGTTGTGGAGATGGGCTTCCAGGCACAGGGATTTCTGGCCACTGACGATGTTCAGGGTCACTTTGGTATCAGTTTCCGGGCCGATGACGAGGGTTTGTAGGTGGGTGGCCTTCTCCAAGAGAGCCTTCCAGACACTGGTGGGAGAATTATGCAGCACTGCTGAGCAGCCAGGCTTCTGAATTACCTAACATGACAGGTGAGGAACAGAAGCAGAGACATTACAGACAGAAGAGGCCTGTTAGATTATTGTGCCCACCTACCATACCCTTCATGTTCACACGTCAGCTCCTGCATCCACCATCTCTACCTAAACCAGCCAGTCTCATTTCATTCAGCACCCAAAAGTGTGCTGTGGACTTCCCTGAAACAAGACAAGACACAGACCCTGCCCTCCTTTGTCTACACTGGGGATTTGCCCCCATTCCAACCCAGGGTGTCTTTCACTACCCTGTTTTCCTTTGGACTTCACCCTCACACCACCCCTAACTCCAGCCCAGCCCTGCTGCCGCCGCCGCCGCAATCAGCTCTCTTGTTAATTTCTTCAAAAATATCACCCCCGTGCCAGCTGGGTCACGTCACTGGCTCTCAGTTGTGCTGCCCATTGAGTTCAATCTCCCAGGCCCTGCCTCTGAGGGCATGTATCACACAGCTCTCGCCTATGCCTTGGGCTTGGTGTCCTCTCATCTCCCCCAACCCCATTGCTGTATCAGCCTCGGTGCCCCACTCCTCTCCTCTGACAGGCATCCCCAGGCACCAAGACACCGCTAGTTCTAATCCCCCCCCCCAAAGCCCCATTCCTAGCCTCTCTGATGGAAAGAGAGGGGGAGATTTAATAGAGCCATCAAGGTTGTGCCTCACAGAGTTTCTCCTTGGCCTGCATGAGGTTAGAACTGGCCCTGTTGTCCTCCCCCAGCCTTCACCTCTGACCTTCACTCAGGTCCTGGACACTCCCTTTGTGTGAGGAGCTTTGCAGGTTTGGCTTCCTCCCCAAGGCCTGTTGAGATCTCTTGCTCTGTCCCTCCAGCCCTTCCACTGGTTTGTTTAGTTCTCCCTGAATCCTCTCCAGCTTGTCAACCCCTGCCAGAACTGAGCTCAGTATTCAACGCACAGTCCAGCAGTGCTGCCTTGGAAAGAAAGGCCTAAACCCCTTAGGGTCTATCTACATTGGACACTAAACCTGGGCACTGACTCAGGTTTGAGCCTGAGCCTCCTTTCCATCCACACACAAATCAGTCTGACCTGGGAAGCACTCAGGACCTGAGTCCTAGGACCTTATGACTTAGGTCCAAGCCCTATCGTGCTGTGTGGATACAGCTCAAGCCAGAGACCTGAGTCAGGAGGTCTGCATCGTGCAGCATGGAGACATTAGCATGGCTGTGAGACCCGGTCTAGCCATTGTAAGCCAGGTTTACAATGCAGCGTGGATGCTCAAGCAAGGGCTTGGAAACATGGAGTTCACAAGCCTGGGTCCCACAGACCTGGGTTTGGTGGCTGTGAATGGGGAGGGTCTCGGAGCCCAGGCTCCAGACCAAGCCTGAAGGCCTATACAGCAATTTTTAGTCCCACAGCCCAAGACCTGCAAGCCTGAGTCAACTGACCCCAGCTCAGACTTGGTGGCACAGGTTTTTTATTGCAGTGTAGGCTCTAGGCCAGAGAGATAACAGATCCAGCCCTGCAACATGATGTCACTGTACATACAGTCTCAGAGGCTTGTTCCTCCCAGTCCACCAAAGGGCAATTATTTCTGTATCAAGGTCCATACCACGTCAGGGAGGAGAAGGGGAGGCAAGCTTTTATTACAGCTGTTGAGATTTGGTGGGCAATTTTTGGCAAAAAATTTACATCCTAAACTATTTTAATTTATTTTGTTTTGAAAAATTTCACTTAGAATATTTAGTTTTTTCCCCTGCCTTTCTCTGCCATTGTTTATTTTCTTCCACTGGAAGAAGTGTGAATTCTTTTAAAAGTGTGAAAAAAAAAAAAGTGAGGGAAACAGCTCTCTCCTCACACATTTCCAGTGGGAAAAGGTCAGATGTGAGATGTTTTTTTCTCCACTTCTTCTCACTTAGTTTTTCCTACTCTGTTGAGAGAAAACAGCGTGTTTTCTTTAATTCTCTCTTAACATAGTTACACATTCCACCATTTTTCCAATGGTGAAAAAGGAGGGGAATAGAGATGGAATTTGTAAAACTTCAATTTTTCCCCTCCAAAATTTGTCATTCCAATTAGAAGAAAAAAACAATTTTTACAAAAACCCATTTTTCAACTAAAAACTAGCTCAAGGGAATGCCAAGTAGTCCCTTTCCCATAGACTCAATAACGTCAATAGTTGATTCACTGGAATGTAGAGAAACATCTGAGCTTGATTCTTATTTATACTAAGGCCAGTTTACATTGCTCCAGTCATTATAAAGGTGACTTAAAGTAGTTGTAAATATAAAGTGCTCCCACTTTAAGGCTTGTCTTCACTGCCAAAAACAGGTGTGTGTTTACATCGAGACAGCTATTGCAGTGTAAAAACACATCCCTTCTTGCAGTGTAGAAATAGCTGAAGGCTCTGTTACATTGCAAGAAGGGTGTGAAAGGACTTTGCGGTAAATGAGAACTACGTCTGTCTTTAAAACAGCTAAGGGGAAGAAGGGTTAGAATGAAGTGATTTATGAGTGAACAGCTGATCATGGAGAGCGAGAGGTTTTTACCCGAGATTGTCATGAGGAAAGACAGCATTCTATGCATCAAGACCAATCTATGAGTGTTTATTTCAAAGAAAAATTGCTGAAGTGAGACTTCCAGGCCCAGTTTAGAACCTTGTGTTTGGATACGGCAGATCAGAACCAGTTACAAACGCAGAGATCATCTCAGTGAAAGAAAAAAAAGTTGTGATGGTGGCAGGCTTGTAAAACTGAAATAAAAACAAAGCTACATCGTTCTCTCTCTCTTTAGCTGGCACTCACTCACTCTTGCTTACCTTTGGCAGTGGCTGCACAGTCGTAGTCATGATTTCTCCTTGGGGCTCCTCAGGTCCTGGCAACACTTGGTTGATCTGTCTTGGGAGGCAGCCCCGAGACAGATGTTTATAGAGAGGGGCTGCTGGAAAGTCCCTCTAGAAACTGAAAGCAAAAGCAGGTACCATCGCTGTTTACTAGAGGCTTGGTCAGGGTGTACCTCATCCAGCCTTTGAAACTCCCCTGGGAAAGTTTCCAACTGAAAAACTAAGTCACCAGCCCCCAGATCCAAACAGCCCGTTGCGGCTGTTGGAAAGCCAAACCCAGCTCCATGTCACCAATGGCCCCGTCTTCATAATGGGCCAGAGCAACCCAAGGAGGCCCATTTCCATGCTGGAGGATGTGTGTAACTCCCACTGGAGTCAAAGGAAAATCACTCCCCATGTAGGAGAACCGGGGCCTTAGATCCCCACCCCATCACCTCTGGGAAGCTTGAAATCTGCGTGTAAATCTGGATCAACGTGCTGTGGGTTGAGCTTGTTTCTGTACCCTGCGTCCAGTCCTTTAGTCTCTGTGAATCAGAATATCAGGGTTGGAAGGGACCTCAGGAGGTATCTAGTCCAGCCCCCTGCTCAAAGCAGGACCAATCACCAGCTAAATCATCCCGGCCAGGGCAATGCTTTGCAAAGCTGGGAAGACGAAGCCACTGCTTATTTGTTCATGATTTAAAGTGCTGTGAACACACAGGGCCCAGTTCACCCTGACAGCAGTAGAGTTACTCCAGGGATGCCTTTGGTGCCACAGAAGCACTGCCTATTAATGCACATCTAGATGATGGGAAACTCAGGAGAACAGAGCTCGGAGGCTCAAAGCCAACTCAGTCCTTTGCTGTGTTAATTTGGCTTGCTTCATTCAACCCTGTCTCTGCAAGCCAGGTTTGGTGCATGGCTGAGGGCTCAGGAAGCAGGCATCTGTCACCTGTTACTAGGCAGATTGGCAGCCCAGAGATTGCAAGCGATTATTAAAAGCCATCAGTGACTGCTGGGCACGTCTGCTCATTATTAAAAGCTCTGGGCTTCCTGTAAATGGGTTGATTTGTAAGCAGTGGCGGATTTAGAGTTAGTGGGGCCCCTCTTGGGACCCAGCCAAGAAAAAGAATACTCTCTTGTCTCCCCCCGCCCCTGTTTTTCATTCTTTTTCTCTTCATCCTCCTCCTATAAGTAATAGGAAGTAAAATGTAAAAAAGCGTTGGGGTGCAGGGTCTGGCCAGGACTTAGGGTGTGGGAGGGGTCTCAGGGCTGGGGAAGGGGTTGGGGTGTAGAGTGCTTACCTGGGGCAGCTCCCATTTGGCGCGAGGGGTGTAGGTGGCGATGTGAGGGGGTGCAGGAGTTAGGGCAGGGGGTTGGGGGTGTGGGCTGGGATCATGGAGGTGCCTCCAGCCCCCTGCTCCACCCCAGCCCCCTGCCTTGAGCGGCTCACGGCAAGGAGCCAGGGGGGGGTATGTATAAGGGGAGTGTGGGGGCCCCGCCTTTGCTTCACCCTGCCCCAATTCCACCCCTTCCCCAAGTCCCCACCTCCTACCCCGAGTGTGCTTCAGCCCTGCTCCTACCCCTCCCTCCCTGAGCGCTGGCAAACAGCTGTTTGGCAGCAGCAGAAGTGCTGGGAGGGAGAGGGAGGGGCGGGAATGTGGCACACTCGGGGGAAGAGGCAGGGGACGGGGGAGCTTGGCTGTCAGTGGGTGCAGAACCTGCAGCATGAGCCCCAGGAGCCAGCAGGACCAAGCTTCTGCCCCCACAGCTGCCCAACCCTGGGGACCCCCGTCATTGGAGGGCCCCGTGCCAGGGCACCCTGTGTTTTACTGTAAATCCACCTCTGTTCATAAGAACTGGAGTATTGTGTCCAGTTTTGGGCCCCCACTACAGAAAGGATGTGGACAAATTGGAAAGAGTCTTCAGTGGAGGGCAACAAAAATGATCAGGGGCTTGGGGCACATGACTTATGAGGAGAGGCTGAGGGAACTGGGCTTATTGAGTCTGCAGAAGCGAAGAGTGAGGGGGCATCTGATAGCAGCCTTCAACTATCTGAAGGGGAGTTCCAAAGAGGATGGATCTAGGTTGGGGTGGGCAAACTTTTTGGCCCGAGGGCCACATCTGGGTGGGGAAATTGTATGCAGGGCCATTAATGTAGGGCTGGGGCAGGGGGTTGGGGTGTGGGAGAGTGTGTGCTGTGGGAGGGGGTGCAGGAAGGGGCTCAGGACAGGGTGTTGGGGTACAGGAAGGATGCAGTGTGTGGCAGGGGGCTCAAGTCAGGGGGTTGGGGGCTCAGGGCAGGGGGTTGGGGTACAGGAGGGGCACAAGGTGCAGCAGGGGGCTCAGGGAAGGGGGTTGGGGGGTGGGCTCCGGCCCGGCACTGTTTACCTCGAGCAGCTCCAGGGTGGCTGCGGTGTGCAGTGGGGCTAAGGCAGGCTCCCTGCCTGCCCTGGCCCCGCACCACACCAGGAAGTGGCCAGCATGTCCAGCAGTGGCTCCTGGGAATGGGGTGGGGAAGGCAGCTCCACTGCGTGCTGCCCTAGCCTCTGGGTACCACCCCTGAAGCTCCCATTGGCCGTGGTTCCCTGTTCCTGGCCAATGGGAGCTGCGGGGGGCAGTGCCTGCAGGTGAGGGCAGCACTCAGAACCCTCTTCCCCCCCACCCAGGGGCCACAGGGACGTGGTGCCGCCCGCTTCTGGGAGCGGCACAGTGCCAGGGCATGCACGGAGCCGGCCTTAGCCCCGCTGTGCCATAAGGCTTCCAATCCCGCAGGCCATAGTTAGCCCTCCCCTGAGCTCAGCTGTTCTCAGTGGTGGCAGATGACAGAACAAAGAGTCTCAGGTTGCAGTGGGGAGGTCTAGGTTGGGATGATTTAGTGGGGTTGTTCCTGCTTTGAGCAGGGGTGTGGACTAGATCAGTGGTTTTCAAACTTTTTTCCTGGGGACCCAGTTGAAGAAAATCGTTGATACCCATGGCCCAGTGGAGCTGGGGATGAGGGGTTTGGGGTGTGGGAGAGGCTCAGGGTTGGGGAAGAGGGTTGGGGTGCGGGGGTGAGGGCTGCAGGGTGGGGCCAGGATGAGGGGTTCAGGATGTGGGAGGGGGTCAAGGATCTGGGGTGGGGCTCAGGATGAGGGCTTTGGGGTACAAGAAGGGGTTCTGGGTTTGTGGGGGTCTCAGGGCTGGGGCAGAGGATTGGGGCACGGACTAACCTCTGGCGGCTCCCGGTCAGTGGCACAGCCTTCCTGCCTGTCCTGGCACTGTGGACTGTGCTGTGTCCCGGAAGTGGCCAGCAGCAGGTCTGGGTCCTAGCTGGAGATGCACAAGTGGGAACCAACCAATGGGAATGCGGAGCTGGTGCTCGGGGCAGGGACAGCACACGGAGCCCTGTGGTCCCTCTGCTTGGAAGCTGGACCTGCTGCTGGCCACTTCCGGGGCAAAGCGAGGTGTTGGAGCAGGTAGGCACTAGCCTGCCTTAGCCTGCCAGCACCGTCGATGGGACTTTTAACATCCCGGTCAGCAATGCTGACCAGAGCCGCTGGGTCACTGAGCAACTGAGTGCTGACCAGTGTCTTACATGCTGTGACCAAAACTTTGAAAAACACTGGACTCTTCCAACTAATCTTCTATGATCTTAGGATGCTGACAAAAGCCTGTCTCGAGGGTGGGGAGGGAAGGAGTCCAGCATTATCTGAGACCTGCCTATGGCTCCAGTTTGGGGTTTCCCCCATAACATAAGTGCTTATAGGAAACAAAATAGAAGTCCATTGGCAGAGCTGTGAGAGGCCCAGGACTAGAAGCGTAGTGTAGGACTCAGATTCTTCATCAAGGCTTTGTGAGGGACCAGGACTTGCATAGAAAGGGGCATTACAGGGTGGAATTGAGGGGTATCAACAGTGCTTGGGGAGGGAGGCAGGAATGGAATAGCAGAGGGCTGTGGGTCAGGACTGAGGGCCATCAGCAGAACTGCCTCTGAGCATGGGGAACCCTGGGCTGGAATAGCGGGGGGCTGCATTTTGGGACTGAGGGACATCAGTAGAGCTGGTGGCTGGGAGAGCTCAGGGATGCTATAGCAGGTGGCTGAGAGTCAGGATTGAGTGGCATTGGCAGAGCTGTGGGGTGGGGAGCCCAGGGCTGGAATAGCAGGAGATTCTGTGGGTCTAGACACACCAAGGTCTCATCAGCAGAGCTGGCTGTGGAACACCAGGGCTGGAATAGCAGAGGGGCAGGGGTAGGGAGGTGGCTCAAGGCTGGATTTAGGGGCATTGAACATCTGGATAGAACAATTAGATTTAAGTTGTAACTGACAATTGGCCTGACTGCCAGCCTGTTGTTACTGAGGGAAAGCCTGCTGTGGGGGTCAGCGGGCTCTGGATCAGGCTCGAAGTCTGGAAAGTGGAAGTGCTGAGTTCCCGCTAATCTCTCGGCAGAACTGGGCATAGTCACTATACCTTTCCCTCCCCTCCCACCCCTCCAGTGACAAGCACCTCCCCCTGCCCGAGATAACCCTGCAGACACCCAAACCCTCACACATCCATTGCTTCCGATAACAGGCCACTCTGAGGCCTTGTCTTCGCCGCACAGGTCACCCAGGTGATCGGTGCAGATAAGGGGAAGGAGGGCAGTGGAACGCGCCTTTGTCTGGCGGAAGACGAGATAGCGTAGCCACTGAGTGCACCGCACGTGAGCGCGATGGTCAAGAGAGGGCAGAAGATGGGTCTCGTTGCGATGTCCTGTACAGCCAGCCGGAAAGTGCAACTGATGGCTGGGGCTGGGTGCGAGTCAATGACGGAAACAAGGGGAGCCGCGAATGCCCACGTCCTTGGTTTGGAGGGGGAAAGGCCCACTTCGCCCCTTTAGGCTCCCATCTTACCTGGCTGAGATGCTGGTTTCTCTGCTGCGTTCTCCCTGGTCTGTCCCTCCGTCTCCCCCCCGAACAGGTCCTAGGGCTGGAGCTGGTCAGGAATTTTTCGACCGAATGTTGTTTTCAATCAGTTGGCTGAAATGGAAACTTTTCACAGAAAAGTGTTGGATTCTCAGGCCCAGGGTGGAATTTCTGCTCAAAACCAGAGGTTCAGGTCCCCCAGCAGTGAAGCCATGGCAGTGTGGGCTGTACAAACCCGCCTAGGATCCTGGGTAATTACTCTCAGGGCTGCCGCAGCTTCACTGCGCTGGTACCTGAGCTGGCTAGAGCAAAGTGAGCTCAGGTATGTCTAGTCAAGCTGCAATCACACTCCATGAGCACAGTACAGAGGTACCCACACAGATTGGTACCCCTCCCCCACAATAGAAGCACACATCATCACAGGTGCTCACATGCACCGTCCCCCCTCCCTCCCAAGAGGCACATGCTCATCTCACACCCACCAGCAATAAAGATGCCCAAATTTCCCATTGTTAAAATCTGAGCTTCCCGGGACTTTACTTCAGAGGTGAAATCCCGGCCTCACTGCATTCCAGGGGATCCTTGCCATTGATTTCAATAGGGCCAGAATTTCACCCTAGGCCTTTTAATCACTCCATGTCTCTGAGCACAGACAATTTTGTGATCGCCTTGAAAAGCGTAAGTGACGAGTTTGCCAGGAACCTCAGGGAAACCCCATCTCCCCCAGGTTATATTGTTCCTGAGACGTAACTGCTCAAACAAAATGGGATGACATCACAAACCTGGAATGCAGACTTATTTTCTTTATCATAAAGGAATGTTCCCCTGCCCTTTACATCTTCCAAAGCCTTTATTTACAGTGTAAAGATATCCACTGGTAGCTAACAATTTTCAAAAGTCCCAGCTGCTGACAGTCATGTGTTCTCGTTAATGGAAAGCTCTGGTCTTCCTGCAAATACGCTGAACTATAAAGATCAGGTAGCTAATGAAGGGGAGAACAGGAGCAGCTAACAGGAGAGTTTTGTCAGGGAGTTTAGAGCAGGAATGGGAGAGCTAGATACACCTGATGAACATTCTCTAGACGTAGGCTGATAAACACCCCCACCCAGTGATGAGCTGCCAAAATATTGACAACCCGTTCCCTCTCCTCACCCCACGAGGGTGACCCCCCACCCCCACCCCCCGGGACTCCTGCCCCGCCCCCCCCGACCCCTGCCCGATCCACCCCCTTCCCTGTCCCTTACCTGCCCCCGGCCACCCCGCCAACCCCTCCTCTTATTCCTGCTAGCCCCAGGACCCCGCCCCATCCTACCACCCCTTCTCTTCCCGACTGCCCCTGGAACCCCTGCCCTGACTGCCTCCCACCGCCCCATCCAACCCCTGGTCCTTCCTGACTGCCCCGCCCAGGACCCTTGCCTCCATTCAATTCCCCTGTTCCCTGCCCTCTGACCACCCTCAATCCTGACCCTAATCCATCCCCCGCCCTCTATCCAACACCCTCTCCCTGCTCCCTGTCCCCCTTACCCTGCTGCCTGGAAATGGGGGCCGTGCCACCCAGAGTAGGGGCTGGGAGCCACGGGCGCTGGGCTGCAGTCAGGGTCCAGGTCGGCGTCTGGGTCCGGCGCGGAGCCTCACCGCCCGGCCGGAGTCGGGGTCCGGTGCGGAGTCGCGCTGCCCGCCCGGCCAGAGTCGGGCCGGGGTCAGGGTCAGAGCCGGGGGCCGGCCCGGAGCTGCGCCGCCTGGCCGGGGACGCGCAGCGCCTAGAGACCTCCTTGTGCCCCCCCCCCCCCAGCTTACCTGCAGGAAGCTGCTGCTTTCTTCTCAGCCCTCCCAGGCTTCCCACGCGAACAGCTGATTGGCGGGAAGCCTGGAGGGGGAGCCTTCAGAGAAGGAGGCAAAGCTGGAGCCAGGTGAGCTGGGACTGGGGGCAGGGAGCTGCTGGAACCTTTGTTAAATTTAAAAGCCCTTTACAACTGGTTCTAAAAGGGTTTCTAAATTTAACAACCGGTTCGTGCGAACCGGCTGCAGCTCACCACTGCCCCCACCCCCAAACCAAAACCCAACAAAAATGCAGGCAGAAGTCCAGTAGCAGAATGGGGACTATCCAGTTTATTAACATTGGGGTGGGGGGGGGTGGGGGGAGTGTCCTGGGCCAGCACCCACAGGGGGCAGGGAGGGAATGCCACCAAGCCCCTCTCTGCCTCCCAACTCTGCTCTGGCCCCAGCTCCCAGCCATGGCTCTGCTTCTGGCCCCACCTGCAGCCCTCAGCCCTGCTCCTGGCTCTCAACCACAGCTGGGGGAGGGGTTTGGCCACAGACGAGGGTAACGTTAAAAAGTTTGGAACCACTGCCATGGAATTTCTATGGATAGAGAGTCTATGTGTGACTAGTAAGAGCCTGTACTTGGTCTCTGAGGGCACTGAATGCCCATGTACGCCACCTGCCCCCCAGGCTGGTACCAGACATGCTGCATTCAGTGCTGGAACTCCAGAAACTCTGACTTGCTGTAGAGGAGCAGACTCACCCCTGTGACACTTCCTGCTGGTTGTCCTTGGGAATTAGCTCTTTTTCCAGCTCCAGAGCGCCCTCTGCCGGCCAGTGATCCACCTGTCCTCTGGCCCCTGTGTCCCTCCCAGGACCCAGTGCCCCTTTTACCTGGGGTGCTGCCCCTGGCAGTAACCCCTCAGTCTTAGGGTCTCCCCTCCCCGGGGAACCCCCACCCACTATTCCCACCTTGCCTCAGTATAAGGCTACTGCCAGTCATGGTCTAGCCCCATGCCCTGGGGCAGGCTGCAGTATCAGCCTATTCATCACTGGCAAGGAGGGTTTGGACCTGCTGCCTTGACCTACCCCTGGGCTGCCCTCTGCAACCCCCAGTACCTGTTAGCCCAATGCTAGGCCACAGCCTGGGGCTTTCCAGGCTGGAGCTCCCCAGCCCTGCTCCACTCAGGTACTTTACTCAGGTCCCTACAGCCAAGCCCATCTCCCTCTACAGTCAGATAGAGACTTCTTGGGCTTCTGGCTCAGCCTCTTATAGGGGCCAGTTGGGGCTGATTGGGGCATGGCCCCAGCTGAGCCTACTTTCCCCCAATCAGCCCAGGCTTTTAGAGCTGCAGCCTTCTGCAGGGCTGCTTTTAACCCTCTCAGGGCAGTAGTGGGGGTCCACCCCACTACACTTGCCTAAAACAACATTTAGGGTGAAAAATTACATTTCGTAACCTGTTTCTTGAGTGTATTAAGCTTAGTTTGTGTGTTTTGTTTGATTTGCTCAGTAATCTACTTTGTACGGTTTGCTATCCCTTATAATCACTTAAAATTTACCTTTTATAGTTATTAAACTTATTTCTTGTTTATAACATAACCCAGTTTGTGCAATTCATGTCTGGGGCAGGGGGCAAGAAGCTGTGCACATCTCTCTCCACATTGAGGGAGAGGGCAATTTTTATGAGCTTGTGCTGTGCAGATTTTTCTATATAGTGCAAGACAATATTATTTTAGGTTTACTCCCCAAAGGGGGTGTGCATGTGAGTGCTGGGTGAATCTCTGAGCTGAATCCTCTCACACAGAGCTGATTTCAGTCTGTGTCTGCAGCTGGGTGTGGCCTTACTGGTATGTGTGTTCTAGAGAAGGCTTGAGGGCCTGGCACAGCATAGACAGGGTGAGGAAGCCCAGGCTGGTGGAACGGGTGGGCTCAGTGAGACCCCAGCAAATCAGGTGGCATCCTGGATGGGGGCTCCAACACATCACAGGCTAATAGCCAGGATGGTCATGGCCGCAGCTTCTGACTGCCAGAATCTGGGAGTGGGTGACAGGGGATGGATCGCTTGATGATTGACTGTTCTGTTCATTTCCTCTGAAGCACCTGGCATTGGCCACTGTCAGAAGACAGGCTACTGGGCTAGAGGGACCATTGGTCTGACCCAGTATGGCCGTTCTTATGTTCTTATGGGGGATTTACAACAGGGGCAGGAGGTAATCTTGCCCCATCCAGGAATTTCCAGTGGCTCCACTTCTCATCCCAAACATAACAAGTGTTTATGTAAAACTCAAAATAGCACTGAATTCCCAGAGCCCTGAGAGGGCTCCAGAGCAGAAGAGCAGGGCTGGGCCTGCCCCGGATTGAAGTGAATTGCCCAAGCTGTATTGGGGTCCAGCACTGGGATAGCTGGGGGTGCATGGGGCAGCAATAAGACTGGGTGGCACAGCATGGCCTAGTGGATAGCACACTGGCTCAGGAGACCTGGTTTCTATTCCCAGCTCTGCTGCTGGCCTGCAGGTAATCCTGGGCAAATGACTCTGGCTCAGATTCTCAAACGTATTTAGGCACCAAATTCCCAATTGAGGTCTTCACCTCCCACAGCCTCCATTTCTTCATCTGTGCAATGAGAATAATGATGGTGGTGGCCTCCTTTGTAAAGTGCTTTGAGAACCACAGATGAAGAGCTCTAGGCAAGAGCTAGGGAATATCATTAAATGAGAACCAGGCTCTGCATCTGGAAGTCTACAGAACACATAGAGACATCCAGTGGCCAAATGACATATTGCTAGTAAACGTATCACTTCCCAGCTGCTGCTGCATTAGCTGGGGTGTGCAGTTGAATCGGACACAGAACATGCTTTACAGCTCAAGCCAACATCTTAAACACCTGCTGGAAATTGATGGGAAGCCAGCAGGGGTCACAGAGGTCATGTCAGGAGCTGACTACGGGAAACCCCTTTTGGGCCAGGAGCCAATAAAATGCATAAGCACATGCTTGATTAGAAGCATGAGTTGTGCCATTGAAATCGATGCTTATGGTTAAGTGTTTGCCGGGCTTGGGTCCTTGTTCAGAAAACAGCTGCCGTCTACACTAGCTTAAGGGTATGTCTATACTATCCGTCGGATTGGCGGGTAGTAATCAATCTATCGAGGATCAATTTATCACGTCTTGGCGATAAATCGATCCACAAATCGATGCCCATACTCCACCTCGGCAGGAGGAGTAAGCAGCATAAACGGGGGAGCCGCGGCAGTAGACTCGCTGCCATGAGGACAGCCATGTAAGTCGAACTAAGATACTTCGACTTCAGATACGTATCTTAGATTGATTCCTCTCCCCCCGAGTGTAGACCAGCTCTCAGTTTCAGAATGAGTGAAGGCTCACTTCGCAGCAGGGCCAGCTCCAGCTTTTCTGCTGCCGCAAGTGGCCAAAACAGAAAGAAAGAAAGAAAGAAAGAAAGAAAGAAAGAAAGAAAGACAAGCTGCAGTACTTAAGTGGCAGCTAAATCGCGCTGCTTCTTCAGCGGTATTTCGGCAGCGGGTCCTCCCTCTCTTCCTCTTTGGAGGCAATTCAGCGGCAGCTCAAAGAGGAAGAGAGGGAATGAGGGACCCGCCGTCAAATTGCCACCGAAGACCCGGACGTGCCACCCTGATACTGGATGGAGTGCCGCCCCTTTGAACTGGCTGCCCCAAGCACCTGCTTCCTACACCGGTGCCTGGAGCCGGCCCTGCTTCACAGTGACCCACTCTGCAGATGACATTGGACCAGAGAACACCAAGCAGCTCCCTGAATGTCAACCTCAGCTGAGATAAAAACTCCTTCCCCTGATATTTTAACGGGGTGACCGTGGCAACGAGATGGAAGGATTCTGGAACATTAAAAGAAGGGGTGCTATAGCAACAAAGGGGGGGCTGGGGCTGGGGCTGGGAGAGGGTGTGGCTACCAACCTGGAGTCCAAGAACATTGCAACAGGGGTAACCAAGTGGTCAGGGTCCAGAACATTACAAAAGGGGGCACTATGCCACCCTGTCTGAGCAGATCCAGGATGGCAGGGAAATGGCAGCTGGCTGGGAGGGCAGCATAGGAATTGGAGGGTGACAGGTGGGCTAGAGGCACGTGGTGAGGGGTTGGGAAGTTAGTAGAGACCGAGCAAGGGGAAAAGCAGGGAATCAGTTGCACTCCAGGCTCAGCATGGGGGAATTTAGAGTTCAGGTGGGTCTCATGGGTCTGATGACCGGTCACTCGGGGCTTCTTCTCAGAGGGACTTCCTGACTGACTGGAGAAGCTGGATTCAGAGCCAGAGATCTCTCACCCAGCAAACCCCCAGAGAGGACTTTTTCCTTAAGGAAAGCAGGAGTTGAGATCAACCATGTTTATTCCCATTATCTTGCCTAAGGTTTTAGTCTGACATGGGACGGGAGCAACATAGACTTTCTGGGACAGCCACCAGACTAGCCTAGACTGTATGCTAGAAGATAACAGTGTGTCAGTGGTTTTGTCAGGGGTCTTTGGCAAAGCCCAGCTCAGAGCTACACCAGCTTGGGATCTGATGGGCCCAGAAGTTTCCTCCAGGACCTCAGATCCCATGGGCCATGTTCAGAGCTCAATGGGATTAGCTGGGCTGCGAGCCATGTGAACTGGGATCAGCTCGTTCCCTGACTCTGCTGTCTTGCCCATAGCTTTGTCATTATGTGGGGAATTTCCACCTGCACTCTTGGGAAAGGCATTGCTAGTTATGCTTGTGCAGAATCCATCTCCCACATAGATTATATAAGAATAGCCATACTGGTCAGACCAATGGTCCATCTAGCCCAGTACCTTTTCTTTTTACAGTGGCCGGTGCCAGGTGCTAAGGAGGGAATGAACAGAACAGGCAATTTATTGAGTGATCCATCCCCTCAGGCCCACCGACAGCAATTCTGGTCCCCAGGGCAGAACAGTCAATGGGGCCCCGCTGGAGCCCAGCGAGCTGCTGCTGGCTGCTGTGCTGGGCATGCTCTTCTGGCATGGCCAGGGCTTCCACATGCCCGCCCGGCAGCCTTCACCACCACCGGTACCACCTAGGAGCATGGGCACCAACTTCCAGATTTCCCGGGGTGTGCTTGACCCCCCCCGCTCTGTCCTAGGCCCCTTCCCCCAATGCCCCACCCCCATCCCACCTCTTCCCACCCCTGTTCCACCCCCATCCCCTGAGGGTGCCCCATATATAACTGGTACCTCCCCACAGTGTGTGTGGGGGGGTGTCACGATCTAAAAGGCAGGCCATGTGTCTCCTCCCTGCCCAGCCCAGGGGCACCGTGCTCTCCCCGCCCCATGTTACCTATGTGTGTGTGGGGCACTTAGTCCTCCCACTGCGCCTACCCCAGCACATTCTGCCGCTCACCCTGGTGGGCCGGAGCCCTGGCAGGGAGCAAAAGGGAGCTCCTTAGAACCCCGTCCCCTCCCGGTTGCTGCTCTGCAGCCCTGCCCCGCAGCTGCCTAAGATTCCTTAGGCAGGGGAGGAGGCAGCCGAGCCCGGGCAGCAACTGGAAGTGACCTCCCCAGCCAGGCTCTCTCAGGCAGCTGCCGCGCAGGGCTGCAGAGGAGCGTCTCAGTGGCTGGAAGGGGCTGGTCCCGCCCCTTCCACTCCAGGCATCTGGGCCATAAGTCACCAGGCCCACCCCCACCCCACCTCTTCCCACCCCCACTCCTCTCCCTCCGCCCAGCGCCTTCTGCATGCCACCAAACAGCTGATGGTGGAGGGCGGGAGGTACTGGGAGAAGAGCGGGGACAAGCTGATCAGTGGGGCCGCTGCTGGTGGGAGGCTCAGGGTGGTGGAAAGGGGCCCGCCGGTGGGTGCTCAGCACCCACTTGGTGTCTATGCCTAGGAGCCCTGCAGCCCCGGGACCTTTTAAATCACCCAGACCCCTGGGCAATTGCCCCTTTTGCCCCCTCAGGCCCCCGCTGGCAGGCCTGCCTGGCATCCACTCAGAGTCTGGCAGTGAGAGGCTAGGAACACCCAGAGCATGGGGTTGCATCCCTGCCCATCCTGGCTAACAGCCATTGATGGACCTATCCTCTCTGAACTTTTCTAATTCTTTTTTGATCAGTTAGTTTTGGCCTTCACAACACCCCCTGCGAGGGGTTCCACACATTGACTGTGTGTTGTGTGAAATACTTCCTTTTGTTGGTTTTAAACCTGCTGCCTATTGATTGCATTGGGTGACCCTCCGGCTTGTGTCTTATGTGAAGGTGTAAATAAAACTTCATGGTTATTGCTTTGAACTCATGCTACCCTTCTCCCCAACATGGAGTGGGTGCAGTCATAGCACATAAGAACAGCCAGACTGGGTCAGACCAAAGGTCCATCTAGCCCAGTATCCTGTCTACAGACAGTGGCCAGTGACAGGTGCCCCAGAGGGAATGAACAGAACAGGTAATCATCAAGTGATCCATCCCCTCACCCATTCCCAGCTTCTGGCAAACAGAGGCTAAAGACACTATCCCTGCCTTTCCTGGCTAGTAGCCATTGATAGAACATAGTGCACTGTGTTTCAACAATTCATGGCTGGCATAGCAGGCCCTTGGGGATTGTACCAAACCAGCAGAATTTAAGAGCTGTTCTGAGATTGCTCCAAATTATGCCAGGGGTCAAATCTGCCCTTGGCAGCTCTGAGGGTCAGCAGAATGCAAAGTGGCTTAAAGCCAGCTTGCCCCACCCCTTCTCAGCAGTGTCATGCACAGCTCTGTGCCCCCGGAACTGGGTTAAATCCTGGGACTGTACAATCATCAGCCCAGATCCAAGGTCACATTTAAATGTTCATGGTACTGTAAGCTGGTCCCCTGACTTTTGCAGTTATAACTGAGTCAGGTTTCCTGCTAGGGCAAGAGAGGGAGATGAAATTGACCAGACACTGACAACCCACAGCCCTGAAGCTGATGAGCCTATTGTCATTTTGCAAAAGGACAGAAAAAGTAAGTAAGTCGATGTCATGTTGATGAATCAGTTAAATGCTTAAAAAACAATTCTGTCAGAAGAACTAACGTGCACGTAGCGAAGGATATTTGTTTGTGTGACTTTTCAGGTATGATTTTTTTCAACAGGATGATGCCCCTTTAACAAATGCTCCTTTCTAATCAGCCCCAAGGCTCATTAATTTGCTCCCCCCCAGCAGAAGAGCTCATCACTGTTGGAGCCTAATCCACCCCAGGGGCATGACTGGATGTGAGGAGTAATGTTAGGCTCTACTTAGCAAAGGGTGAAGTGACAACATGAATAGTCTGTGTCACCCTTCCATGGTGAAAGCCTGGGCTGGGGCCTTTAAAACACAAGGATTATTCCCCTAATCCTCCTCGATCAGTATCACGCCCAACCTGGAGCACAGTCTGCGTCTCGTGGATTTAGGTTGCAGCGAAAGTTACGGATATGAAGAAGCACAACAGAAAGGCTGCCCCTTTGTACAAGGGTATATGCCCCCCCGCAGCCTAGACATAGCCCATTATTCACTGAGTATGACACCCCCCCACCCCCTTCTGTGCTTGATTGTCTGAGGCTCCATCTCAGCTACAGCAAGGAATTCAAGCCATTCAGGCTCCTGCTCTTAGCTCCGCAGGGCCGGCGTTTAGCCGCAGGAGATGACCAAGACGATGGCCGTTCCCCAGGCTAGCGTGGCAGTTAATTCACACCCGTATGGATGAGATTGTTTTCTGTAAATTATCATGGCACAATGGGGCCATCTCACTTTAACGTCATTTTCAGTGAATCACCTTGGAAACCAAGCAGCCATGGATGTGCAGTAACCAAGCTTTTCTCTGGGAGCTAAGAGGAGAGGGTGAGGACATCAGAAGACCTAACGTAATATCTGGTGCAATGGCTGCAGTTTAATCTGCTTTGAACTTGTTATTACTAAGACTACGAAGACCTCTGTGACTTTAGCCCAATGTGGCTGGGAGCTGATGGGTCCCGCTGCCATCTGGAGTGGCGAGGAGCTGCAGGGTACTCCTGCCACCGAACGGGGCCCCATAGTTCTGAGGCAGTGGGGGTACCCTGCAACTTCCGGCTGCCGTGGGTGGTGGGGGAGACCCAGCTGGCAGGGGAAACCCAGCTGCTCCTGGCCACCGTGGGAGGCTGTGTCCCCGCAGCTACTGGCTGTCCCAGGTGGTGGTGGGGACCCTCGCAGCTCCCTGCAACACCCGCCTGCCACTGGGCACAGGGTACCCCGCAGCTCCTTGCCACCATGGGTGCAGGGGAGCTCCAAATGAATGGGGGGACAGACTCTGCAGCTCCTGGCTGGCCCCCACAGTTCTCAGCCTCTGGTGGCAGGGGACCACACAGCTCAGACCTGTGGAGGAGAGGGACCCTGGAGCTCTGAACCCCCATGGGTGATGGGGGCCCCCGGAGCTCCCAGCCAGGCCCCTGCAGCTGCGTAGGATAGTTGTGATGGATAGTTTTAGTAAAGGTCAAGGACCAGTCACAGGCTTCTGTGAATTTTTCTTTATTGCCTGTGACCGGTCTGTGATTTTTACTAAAAATACCTGTGAAAAAAGCTTAACCTTAGTTATAACCTAATGAGGGATACCTGTTCCCTTGTATCTAAGCTAATTATCTCCTGCGGATTCCCCTGTCTTAAATGCAGGGTGTCCCCAGCTCCCTTCAAAGCGGTGCCCTCCCCTACATAGCCTCTTTACCAGCTACATTCCAGTAGCACCTTCAGACTCTGAGCCAGGCTCCGTAAGCTGGGCACCGCTCACACGCACACTAAGAGCCGCTCATTCCATTGATGAGCTTGCTGTGTACGTACACAAGGCAGAAGCATTATCCCCATTTTACAGACAGGGAACAGAGGCCTAGAAAGATTCAGTGACCCACCCACGGTGTCAGCAGCAGAGCTGAGACTTGAGCCCTGGCCAGGTCTCCCAAATCCAGGGCAGTGCCTTAAGCAGCAGGCCAGCCTGCTTCCTTGTGTGGGCACTCCCCCTCTCCCCCTCCAGTGCTCTCCTGCAAGCGTCCCACAGATTCTTTCTATGTTCTCAGTATTTATTATGTCGATCAGGCTGTGGGGATGGGAGGAGCTCCCCCAGCCTGGCAGGAGGGGGTCCCGCTGCCGCGCCCCCCCCCACTCCCTTGGCTGTTACAGATTGCTGGTGAGTCCAAGACAGCGGTCAAGGAATTTCAGGA
This sequence comes from Mauremys reevesii, assembly GCF_016161935.1. Classification (NCBI taxonomy): domain Eukaryota; kingdom Metazoa; phylum Chordata; order Testudines; family Geoemydidae; genus Mauremys; species Mauremys reevesii. The sequence continues at coordinate 119,009,314 of NC_052626.1, forward strand.
TCTCCTGCCAGGAATGCTCCTGAGCTCTGGCATGGGGCTCTGGCTCACCCCCCCAGTGCACAGGTTTGGGGCTCCCCCGGATCAGCGAGATGCTGCACAGTGGGGACCCCGGCGGCTCGATCAGGTGCCCAGCCCCAGGGTAGGAGAGCAGGGTATAGTTCTTCTTCCCATGGCTCTTCATCCTCTCTATGGCCATCTCAGCAAACAGCTTGCTATTAAAATTGCGGTCAGCTTCTCCCACCACGAAGAGCACCTCCCCTTGGGCCTTCTCCACAGGGATGGCAGCAGCTGCGTGGGCTGGGTCCCGGGGGTCCTTGAAGACGTGGTAGTTGTCCAGGACCCCCATCTCTGTGATGAGCAGCCGCTCAGGGCAGTAGGGGATGTGCGGGATGTGGACCCCTTTGTAACGCAGTGGCGTGCCGTTCAGGAATCCTGTGCCATTGATCCAGACGGCGGCCACCACCTGCTCTAAGAAGGCAGCCATGGCCAGCGTGACCTCAGCCCCTTTGGACACCCCGATCACTCCGAGGCCTGGGCCTCTCACCTGAAAAACCCACAAAGAGCCACATTGGAATAATCATGCCAACAGCCTGGGAATCTTCAATTTGGCGCCAGCACAGGATGGGAGCAGGAGGAGCCTGCAGGGGGCGCTGTGACACAGAAGAAGATAGAGCCTGCACTAGCCAATCCCGCCCTACCCAGTAAGGGGCACTATGACCCTGGGGCAGGAACCTGCACTGCCCAGCCCTGTCCTCCCCATGGTGGCACTGTGACACCAGGGTGGGGCAGGAATCTGTACTGCCCAGCCCCATTCTCCCCAGCAGGGGGGGGGGCTGTGACACCATGGAGGGGAAGGAGCCTGCACTGCCCAGCCCCATCCTCCTTAGCAAGGGACAATGTGAACCCAGGGGAGGAGCATGCACTGCCCAGCCCCATCCTCCCCAGCAGGGGGGGCTGTGACACCAGGGATGGGTGGATCCCATGGGTGAGAGCCATTGCCAGGACCTGCTACATGTCTGATATCTAGGCTGGAGCCTGGAGCCCCTCATCCAGTGGCTATGAAGGGACCCTAGTGAAAGAGTGGGACATACCTTGGGGTGTTTCAAGAGGAGGTTGGCTGCTTCCTCGAAATACTCCAGGTCCATCTCCACCAGCACCCGCGGCAGGTCATCATAGCCAAAGAACGCCAGTGCCAGCACGGCGTAGCCCCGGCTGGCGAGCAGGCTGGCTCGGAACTCAATGAGCCCGCCGGCCCCGCCAAACATGTCGATCACCCCCGGAAAGGGACCCGGCCCTGCAGAGAACGCGGGAGAGAGGCATTGTGGGGAAAGGGAAAAACACTGCAGTTAGTTATGGGGACCCCAGGGCTAAGGGCTTAGCTTATTTTCCAAGGCAAATTAGGGCTCAAAAGAGGGGGAGGATCACAGGAACAGGAGTCTATTTCACTTGTGCAAAAGTCTGCCATTGAACTGGATATCAATGGAAGTTAGAGGCCTAAATACCTTTGTTGATCTGGGCCACTGCCTCTTAAGGAACTCCATATTCCTGTTGTTCATGTGTTGAAGCCAGCATCACAGGACTATTGCCTACTCTCACCATTTCATCCTGAGGTCTCGTGAGATTTGGGGATTTTCTTTAATGCTCCTGAGGATCTCAGCTTTCATTTTCTTTACAAAAAAAGTTTCTAGCTCCCATTGTTGGAGAAATGTTAAATGTGACCCATACACGCTCAGAAAGCAGATGGCCCAATAGAAAGAACCCTATAGTTATTATTTTTCAAATCTCAAGCTTTTTAAGCCAATCTGGTGATTTTTGAACACCTGGGGTTGGCAATACTGTACCTCTGTTTTTTCTGAGGGGCCAAGCAATTAGTTTGGAAGTTTTCATTGTATTTGAACCTCTGAGAATTGTCTCTGAAGAGAATTAACTTCTTGATGAGCCTTGAAGCTGTTATAAGTGGCGGGCGGGGGGGGAAGAGAATTCTTTTTTATAATTTTGATAGATAATACTGATGTTTATTTTTAAGCATTTTTTCTATTTTTATTTATTTAAATTTTCATCGTTGTGCAAAAATTATGGATTTTAAGCACATTTAAAAAATTTTATCAATCAAAATTTTCACTGTTATGGAAAATTATGGGGGGAGGAGGTCAGACAATAATTATTTAACAGCAGCAGATATTGAGATTCAAAATGTTAAAACTTTACAACCGTTAAAATACAAACTGTCAGCATGACATCAGAATATACAAAGTCACTATCCTTTAATCAAACTCTACAGTTCTCAGCCAGCATTTTTCTTACTTTGTTTATCAGAAAATTTGGATTATTATCGATGGAAATAATTTTCTGTCAGTTTGTATGTGTCTGGTGAAATCAATGTTTACTGACGTTTACCGATAAAAAGCTAAGTGCATTTATAAGCTCCACCTAAACTCAATCTTTGGTCCAGGGAAACCAACAGCCTGTGATCGCTGCAGGGTTGTGCAGCCGAACTAGCTGAGCTAAAAGCAACGATATACTCCCCCAACCAGGCCTGCGGAATGGATGGCCTCCAGATGAGCTTGGGGTCAAGGAGGCTGTTATAATGGGACCCCAGACATCTGCCTCAGCAACCGGGAAGGGCTTGTTATTCACTATGGCAGGGAATCAGTGTGATCTAGGAAGAGAACAGGGATGAGTCTGGCTTTATGCTGAATACAAATGTTGATGTGTCAGTGGGTGGCATTTCTGTGACACCATGGAGAGGAGGGAGCCTGCAGCTGTCCCACCCCACCCTCTCCAGCAGGGGGTGCTGTGACAGAGGGAAGGAGGACAAGCTGTTGGCCCTGTTGGGATACCGGGGAGGAGGACAGAGTCCGCAGTGAGCTTACCTGATGGTCATGTCCTATTGCAGGGAGACTGACCCTTTGGGGTGGGGAGTACAAGAGGATCTTGTGCATGGCAAACAGGGAAGACAAGCACGAGAGCGAGGTGGGAAGGGAATGCCAGGCTGGGCTGGAAAGGGAGGAGAACAGGGATAAGGGATGCAAGAGGCAGGGATGCGATGAGCCAGTTTCCTCACCAGGAGGCAGGAATAGGGCCCCCCGGACCCGGCCCTCCTTGATCGGGACACGCTCCACTCCGGGGCCCACATACCACCTCTCCACAGTGCAAGTGGCCAGGGGCACCACCTGGGATGAGGGAAGGAGATGGCAGGAGTCAAAGAGGTCGAGCTGGAAGCAAAAGGGGCTCATCACATCCCGTTTCACCAGCCTGTGGAAAAACTTCTCCGGCTTGAGGAACCAGAAGAGGCCCATGGGCCAGATGCCCACGTAGTCGCCCCCCGTGGCAGCTGCCTGCTCCACGTCCACCTCCCCAGCCTCGTCTGCTCGGTAGAAGGCTCGGGCCTGGAAGTTCACGCCCCTCTCGTCCGTCAGCGACAACTGCAGGGTCACCAGCTGGGTGGGCGCTAGGCCGGAGACGTGGATCCTAACCGACGTGTCGGCCAGCGATGACTCAGGGGTGACCCGGAGCTGGATCATGGCTGATGGGTGCTGGGCTTGGAACCTGGGAAAGGGGGAGTCTGGGGAGCAGAGAGGGGGGAGGGATATGGAGGAAAGGGAAATGGGGAGACAGACTGTTATCAATGGTAGAAGCTAGGAAATGTTTGTGGGGGGCAGGGAAAATACCAGCAGCACTAAGCTGTCCCTCCGCTGTGCCCTGGTTTCCCTGCCTGCTGGGGGCAGTGAAAATGGGGGGGCTGAGCTTGGGGCGGGGAACTGATCGCAAGACCAGAACCTCCCCTGCTGATGCTGGCAGGGAGTAGTTAGAGCCAGCACCCTCACACCCCTGCCCCTAGCTCCCTGGCCCCCCAAAATGCACAGGGTCTGACTTTCCAAGCCTGGTGGCGGCGCCATTAAAGGAGCTTTGAGTCCCGCACTCGTGTCAGCCTAAAAACTAGGCTCCCTGTCCCGCCATGAGTCCCTTCAATGTCCTCACCTCTTCCTCCAGCCCTGGGGCCCCTCGGCGCCCCCACCTCTCCCCCCAGGGGCCGGGCAGGTCCCCCAGAGCTCCCAGCTGTGCAGACGGCCAGCCAGGCCCTCTGTCATGTGACCCGCCCCTCACAGGATCCTGCAGTCGCCTCCCCACGCCAATGTGCGTGATCCTCCCCGCAGCCCGGCGCTGGGCTGTTCCCCGATCCTGAGTGACACGGGGCGAGGCTGGGCTATTTCCTGTCCCTCCAGTAGTGAGCGGGAGAGGCACAGTCCCCGTAACCCCCTGCCTCCACTCCGGCTTCAAACTCCTCTCTAGCTGCTCACCCTCCGTCATGGGTGGCAAGTTTGTAGAAATTTTGGTGGTGCCCAGAACCCGCCCCCCAACTCCGACCCCCCCAAACTCCCCCCCACCTGCCTAATGCTTTGGGAGGGGGCTCGTGGGGGGAGGTCTGGGGTGCAGATCCTGGGCTGGGGATTAGGGTGCAGGAGGGGTGCAAGATGCAAGCTTTGGGATGGAGTTTGGATGCTGGGTGCAGGCTCTGGGCTGGGGCAGGGGTGGGTGTGCAGGAGGGAGTGAAGGGTGCAGGCTTTGGGATGGAGTTTGGGGTTGGGAAGGGGTATGTGGGAAGGGGGAGGGGGTGCACCTTGTGGGGAGGGAGTTTGGTGATAGGAGGGAATACAGGGGTGAGGGCTGTGGGGTTGAGGGATTCATGATGCAGGAGGGGGCTCAGGGCTGGGGCAGAGGATTCGGGTGGGGGGGGATGAGGGCTCTGGCTGGTGCTGAGGTGTTCATGATGCAGGAGGGGGCTCAGGGCTGGGGCAGAGGATTAGAGTGCAAGGGGATGAGGGTTCTGGCTGGGGATGAGGGGTTCATCATGCATGGGGAGGCTCAGGGCTGGGGCAGAGGATTAGGGTGCAGGGGATGAGGGGTTCATGCTGCGCTGGGGCTCAGGGTTGGGGCTGAGGATTAGGGTGCAGGGGTGAGGGCTCTGTCTGGGGCTGAGGATTAGGGTGCAGGGGGATGAGGGGTTCATGCTGAGGGGGGGCTCAGGGCTGGGGCAGAGGATTAGGGTGCAGGGGGATGAGGGGTTCATGCTGCGCGGGGGGGCTCAGGGTTGGGGCTGAGGATTAGGGTGCGGGGGGATGAGGGGTTCATGCTGCATGAGGGGGGCTCAGGGTTGGGGCTGAGGATTAGGGTGCGGGGGGATGAGGGGTTCATGCTGCGTGAGGGGGGCTCAGGGCTGGGGCAGAGGATTAAGGTGCAAGGGGATGAGGGTTCTGGCTGGGGCTGGGGGATGAGGGGTTCATGATGCGGGGGCGCTCAGGGCTGGTGCTGAGGATTAGGGTGCGGGGGGATGAGGGCTCTGGCTGGGGCTGAGGGTTTGGTGCGTTGGAGAGGCTCAGGGCTAGGGCAGGGTAAGGGCAGCCTGCCTTGCCACTAGTGGAGGTCAGGCACTAGGACCCTGGGGCAGCAGACAGCAGTTCTGCCGGGAGCCGCTCTACTCCGGCAGCATGAGGAGGAGGCTCGCTCTGTTTTCTGTCAGGCAGGGACGCAGCACAGCACGGGGGGGGGGGGAAGACACGCAGGCGGGGGATGGGACCTGCTCCAGGCAGGGACACGGCAGGCCCGCGGGGGCCGGGGCCCGATCCAGGCAGGGCCAGGGGAGAGACCCAGCTCCAAATATTGCTGGAGCAGGGCACCCGGCCCTGAATATTCCTGGAGCCCGGGCACCGCACATGTATATAACCTGCCGCCCATGCCCTCCGTTGTGAAGCACTCTGAGATCCGCTGATGGGAAGCGCTGGATAAGAGCTACTAGGGATAGAGCAGGGGAGAGAATATCTCATATCTGTTACTGCAGGGTTACCTGCCCCTGAAGCATCAGGTGCTGGCCTGGCCCCCATCGGGCTACTGGGCTAGACGGACCCCCTTGCCTCTGATCCTTTCCAGGCTGGCAGTTCCTGTGGGCCCCCCCTCCCCAGGGTGAAATCGGACTTCTGGCACGGGGCCTGGAGAGCTGAATGCCGGTTACCTGCAGTCCTGAGGCCCCCTTGCTTCTGCCCAATGGCACTATGCTAATCCTGAACATAGTGCTGTGATGCAGTGGGGACTGTCTGCATGGGGGGATGGCAGGGCAGGGGATGACTTTAGGTGAGGGACAGGACCTGAGCCTGTAACCTGAGCCAGGAAGGGGGTTGGGGAAAGTCAACACCTTAGCCCGGGAAGCTGGACAAAGGAAGAGAGCCTGCTGAAGAGGTTTTTAGTTTCGGTTTTGGGCTGGCCGGGAAGAGGCAGGGAACCCCAAGTCTGGGGTCTAAGATCCTTGCCCCCAGAGGGACCTGACTGAGGGGTCCTGGTTGTACCTACAAGCCCTGTTTGGGACTGTGTTCCTGTTGTCTAATAAACCTTCTGTTTTACTGGCTGGCTGAGAGTCACGGTGAATCGCGAGAAATGGGGGTTGCAGGGCCCGGACTCCCCCACACTCCGTAACAAGTGCGTAACCCCGGCACAGGTGGATCTATCTTAGGTACTTCCATTGCTTCCATTGCTATAGTATCGGAGCACCTCACAGTCTTTGTTGTACCATTATCCCCATAATACAGATGGGGAAACTGAGGCACAGCGCAGCTACGTGCTGGATTCACAAAGAGACTTAGGTGTCCAAGTCCCGGATGCTTAGGGTGACCATATTTCCCAAAGGGAAAACAGGATAGTGCATGGGGCTGGCCTGAGCTCTCCCCCTTCCATGGGACTGGCTCAAGCCACTCACCTGAGGGCCCCCCCCCCACTGCTCATCCAAGCCCCCTCCCCATGTGGGGGCAGGCAGGGCTTGGGCAAGCAGCAACACATATCTTAGATAGGGTGACCATATTTCCCAAAGGCTGGGGTTGGTGTTGCTGCTTGCTTGAGCCCTGTCTGCCCCCAACCCGAGCCCTGGCTTCCTCCCATGTCTGGCATCGCCAGTCACCTGTCTCCGCCTCCCCCCCTGCACATTCCTCTGCACCTCATTTTTTGACAAAAGTGGGCAATTGTCTCGTTTGCTCTTGCCAACTGATCAAGCTTAAAAAAGGGACTGTCCAGCCAAATTGGGACATATGGTCACCTGCCCATCTAACCCTGTAGGAGCCTAAGCTCACTCAGCACCTACATTTTTGCAGTAAAGGTTTGTTGGGTGCCTCTGTTTCTGCCTTTGAACGTGCACACTGCAGCCTCCCGCTAGGTGTCCGGGTACCTAGGGCCCAGTGTGATTCATGAACTGGGGGAAGACAGATGCTCCTCCACCTGGACTGCCAGGCTGGAGCCGGTCCCTGAGCACCATGTGACTCTAGCCCTAAGTGATTTGCCCCAGGTCATACAGGGAGTCTATGGCAGAGCAGGGATAAAGGGTCTGTCTCTGCTTCACACTGGCACTTGTCAGGCCAGTACATTGGGACTGAATTGAGTCTGGATCTGGGCCTGCGCGGTCACTGACACAGCACCTCCATGTGTATCCAACCCAGGCTGATATCACCATCAGGGATCAAACCTGCCACCATTTCTACCAAAAGCCTTGTACACACCCCACCTGAGCCAAAGGACCAACTCTGTAGATTGTCACTAAGTAATCGGCTATCACAGCTGCTAAAGGAGACCCTATTCCCTGTGCTAAGCCAGCATGTCCCCCCCCACCCGTGACTCCCACCTTCCTCAGCTCTCTCTCCCTCATACCCACCCCCGCCACTTCCCCAGAGTCTGAACTCAGAAGACAGGGCAGTACATAGGTGCTGAAATTAGGGGTACTACTGCAGTCCATGGCTGGAAGTGGTTTCCATCATATACAGGTTTTAGTTTGGTTCAATGGCTCTCAGCACCCTCACTATACAAATTGTTTGGGCACCTCTGGGGCAGTAGGGAGGGAAATCTGCGGTGGGAGGTCCATGATCCCATCCAAATTCAGCCTGCTCCCTTCCCAGCCCAACTCAAGGGAATGGATGCTCCCCACTGCTTGAGAACTCCAGCCACCAGACAGCTCAGATACCGCTGTGATGGGCTCCAGAAGCTAGCCCCAGGTTAGAGCATTTCCTGAGCCCAGGAGGAAAATCAAGGTCTTTTTACCAGACAGGAAGGAATGGAGGTGAGCTCCTTGAGTCTGCTGGAAATCTCCAGGGCTCCCACTGAGATGGAGCAGTTTTCAGGGTTCCCCTCTGGTGTGTCTGCAATGGGCCAGAGTTGCAGGTGAGTGATCCAGGCGTTTGCTCTTCATCTGACCCCACAAACCTCTTGTTCTTGCTTTATATCTCCCCGCCCTCCTGGGATGCCCTTTGTGCTCAATAGTGGAGATAATCATTAACCCGGAGGGACAATCAAAGCTGGAGATACTTCCTTGACTCAGAGGGCACTGCAGCTGACTGAGGGGCCAATGAACCTCAAACTTGCCCCTGTTGGCCTCCTCCTATCCCATCCCTGTGTTACCCCCAGCTCTGCCAACACCCCTTAATCCCACCCTGTAGCCCCTGCTGCTGTCCCGGCCCTGGACTGCCCACACTCAGCACTACCAGTGCCCCTCAATCCTGACTCACAACTACCTGCTATCTTAATGTGGGTTTACCTCCCACCCCCCAATCCCCTGCTGCCCCTGGGCTTGGCCGTCAATGCCTCTCAAGCCCAACTCACAGCCCCTCAGTGCCCCCTGCCATTCCGTCTCATCCTTTCTCTCGCTGTTCAGGGCAGGCTCTGTCTCCCACTAGGTGCATATCCAGCACCCAGCATGTTGTGGTATTTAACGGCTACCCTTAACTAAAAAATAAAGATGAATTAGGCACCACATTTTCCAAGGTCTTAGGTGCTTACAATTGCAACCAGGCATTTAGTGGGATTGGCAAAAGCCGCTTGCCCCATCTAACCCCTTGAGCCCACCACAAAGGGGTTAGGCTGAGAGCAATCACACCTGTGCTCTGCAGCCAGACAGCTCCAGGGTGAAGTTCAAGGCCCTAACAGTGGAAGGATCTGGCTACTTCAGAGCCTGTTGCTTTCCCCCGCCTCAGCCTAGCCTGAAGTGTTTATAACCCAGCACTCCTCTATCTAATCTCTCTATCCATCCAGGTACTTTATACTGTGCTTATCTCCGTGGGATCTGAGCACCATAGGAAGGCAATAAAGTCTGGTTCACTGTTACAGGGCCCTGTCTGTCCTGGTTCCTAGGCTCATTAGTAGGCAAGAGTTTCCTTACTGAGGGAAAGCAAGGGCAGAGGAGAAGGTGCTGTGTTGCAAGGTAGTGTGGCCTAGCAGACAGAGCACAGCACTGGGCATCACTTGCAAGAAGCCTGGGGAACAAGCAGGGAGAACTAGAAGTCTTGGCACAGTCAAGGAATTATGATGTAATTGGAATAACAGAGACTTGGTGGGATAACTCACATGATTGGAGTACTGTCATGGATGGATATAAACTGTTCAGGAAGGATAGGCAGGGCAGAAAAGGTGGGGGAGTTGCGTTGCATGTAAGAGAGCAGTATGACTGCTCAGAGCTCCAGTATGAAACTGCAGAAAAACCTGAGAGTCTCTGAATTAAATTTAGAAGTATGAACAACAAGGGTGATGTCGTGGTGGAGTCTGCTACAGACCACCGGACCAGGGGGATGAGGTGGACGAGGCTTTCTTCCAGCAACTAACAGAAGTTGCTAGATCACAGGCCCTGGTTCTCATGGGTGACTTTAATCACCCCGATATCTGCTGGGAGAGCAATACAGCAGTGCACAGACAATCCAGGAAGTTTCTGGAAAGTGTAGGGGACAATTTCCTGGTGCAAGTGCTGGAGGAACCAACTAGGGGAAAAGCTCTTCTTGACCTGCTGCTCACAAACAGGGAAGAAATAGTAGAGGAAGCAATAGTGGATGGGAACCTGGGAGGCAGTGACCATGAGATGGTCGAGTTCAGGATCCTGACACAAGGAAGAAAGGAGAGCAGTAGAACAGAGACCCTGGACTTCAGAAAAGCAGACTTTGACTCCCTCAGGGAACTGATGGGCAAGGTCCCCTGGGAGACTAACATGACGGGGAAAGGAGTCGAGGAAAGCTGGCTGTATTTTAAAGAAACCTTATTGAGGTTGCAGGAACAAACCATCCCGATGTGTAGGAAGAAAAGTAAATATGGCAGGCGACCAGCTTGGTTCAACAGTGAAATCCTTGCTCGTCTTAAACATAAAAAAACAGCTTATAAGAAGTGGAAGATTGGACAAATAACCAGGGAGGAGTATAAAAGTATTGCTCAGGCATGCAGGAGTGAAATTAGGAAGGCCAAATCACACTTGGAGTTGCAGCTAGCCGGAGATGTTAGGAGTAACAAGAAGGGTTTCTTCAGGTATGTTAGCAACAAGAAGAAAGTCAAGGAAAGTGTGGGCCCCTTGCTGAATGAGGGAGGGAACCTAGTGACAGAGGATGTGGAGAAAGCTAGTGTACTCAATGCTTTTTTTGCCTCTGTCTTCACAGACAAGGTCAGCTCCCAGACAGCTGCACTCTGCAGCATGGTATGGGAAGGAGGTGACCAGCTCTCTGTAGAGAAAGAAGTAGTTCGGGACTATTTAGAAAAGCTGGACGAGCACAAGTCCATGGGGCTGGATGCGCTGCATCCGAGGGTGCTAAAGGAGTTGGCCGATGAGATTGCAGAGCCATTGGACATTATCTTTGAAAAATCATGGCGATCGGGGGAGGTCCCGGATGACTGGAAAAAGGCTAATGTAGTGCCCATCTTTAAAAAAGGGAAGAAGGAAGATCCAGGGAACTACAGGCCAGTCAGTCTCACCTCAGTCCCTGGAAAAATCATGGAACAGGTCCTCAAGGAATCAATTCTGAACCACTTAAAGGAGGGGAACGTGATCAGGAACAGTCAGCATGGATTCACCAAGGGCAAGTCATGCCTGACTAACCTAATTGCCTTCTATGATGAGATAACCGGCTCTGTGGATGAGGGGAAAGCAGTGGATGTGCTATTTCTGGACTTTAGCAAAGCTTTTGATACAGTTTCCCACAGTATTCTTGCCAGCAAGTTAAAGAAGTATGGGCTGGATGAATGGACGGTAAGGTGGATAGAAAACTGGCTAGACGGTCGGGCTCAACGGGTAGTGATCAATGGTTCCATGTCTAGTTGGCAGCCGGTATCAAGTGGAGTGCCCCAAGGGTCGGTGCTGGGGCCGGTTTTGTTCAATATCTTCATTAATGATCTGGAGGATGGTGTGGACTGCGCCCTTAGCAAGTTTGCAGATGACACTAAACTGGGAGGAGTGGTTGATACGCTGGAGGGTAGGGATAGGATACAGAGGGACCTAGACAAATTAGAGGATTGGGCCAAAAGAAATATGATGAGGTTCAACAAGGACAAGTGCAGAGTCCTGCACTTAGGACGGAAGAATCCCATGCACTGCTGCAGACTAGGGACCGAATGGCTGGGAAGCAGTTCTGCAGAAAAGGACCTAGGGGTTACGGTGGATGAAAAGCTGAATATGAGTCAACAGTGTGCCCTTGTTGCCAAGAAGGCTAATGGCATTTTGGGTTGTATAAGTAGGGGCATTTCCAGCAGATCGAGGGATGTGATCATTCCCCTCTACTCAGCACTGGTGAGGCCTCATTTGGAGTACTGTGTCCAGTTTTGGGCCCCACACTACAAGAAGGATGTGGATAAATTGGAGAGAGTCCAGCGGAGGGCAACAAAAATGATTAGTGGGCTAGAGCACATGACTTATGAGGAGAGGCTGAGGGAACTGGGATTGTTTAGTCTGCAGAAGAGAAGAATGAGGGGGGATTTGATAGCTGCTTTCAACTACCTGAAAGGGGGTTCCAAAGAGGATGGATCTAGACTGTTCTCAGTGGTAGAAGATGACAGAACAAGGAGTAATGGTCTCAAGTTGCAGAGGGGGCGGTTTAGGTTGGATATCAGGAAAACCTTTTTCACTCAGAGAGTGGTGAAGCACTGGAATGGGTTCCCTAGGGAGGTGGTGGAATCTCCTTCCTTAGAGGTTTTTAAGGTCAGGCTTGACAAAGCCCTGGCTGGGATGATTTAGTTGGGTTTGGTCCTGCTTTGAGCAGGGGGTGGGACTAGATGACCTCCTGAGGTCCCTTCCAACCCTGAGATTCTATGATTCTATGATCAGACTAAGACTCATGCTTCTATTCCCACCGCTGCAATGACCTGTGGTGTGATTTCGGCCAAGGCCCTTGCCTTGTTCCCCAGTTCCCCCTCCCACCTTTTGTCTGTGTAATACCACCTAGCTCTTTATATCACACACAAAGGTGATGAGTATCATCATGCCCATTTTACAGCTGGGGAAAGTGAGGCACAAGGCAGTGAAGTGACTTACCCAAGGTCATGCAACAGGCCAGTGGCAGAGCCAAGAATGGACTTCAGGTCTCGAGTCCTAGTCTAGTGAGCTATTGACTTGGCCACACTAGCTTTTCACAGCAGGGACTGTCTTTTGTGTGTACCCTGATCTCAGGCAGGATCTCTATAGGCTACTGTGCTGACACTGCATCTGGAGCTGTATGACAAGAAAAAACGAAAAAGAAAAACCCTGACTAACCCATCGCCAAAGTGGCCGCCGAAGACCCGGAGCATCTGAAGGACCCGCCACCGAAGTGCCGCCAAGGACCCGGAGCGCCACCGGGTGAGTAAAAGCACTGAAGACCCAGAGCACTGCTGGGTGAGTAAAAATTAAAAAGGCACCACTTTTTTGCTCAGTGGGAGCGGCCGCTCCCCCCGCCCCGCCCCAAACTGTGCTACTACCTATGAGGGGGCCTTTTCTTCCACAATCCATACATCTAAATCCACATAAATCCATAATAAATCACTGGTGGTTCCACGGCCTGTTCCTGATAAGCCACAGGAGCTGCCCTAGAGTCTGCAGCAATGGATGCCCCACCTCCTCTGGCCTATGCTTTTTGTCTGTCTGGACAGTGGCAGTACAGGAAGGGTTAAAGACCCCTGAGTTGGCCCCAGGAGGGAACAGGGTATGATAGCTGCATTGCTCAGCCTGATGAGGAAGCAGGGACGGGGAGACAAGGAACCGGTCTGAATTCCCAGATGTGTGAAAATTATTTTGCAGAGAAACTGACACTGGATTTCTGCCTCTCGGGTTCAGCGGGAAAACAGACAGAAATAGGCTTTTTATTTTAAAAAATTATCATAGAATCATAGAATCATAGAATTCAAGATCAGAAGGGACCATTATGATCATCTAGTCTGACCTCCTGCAAGATGCAGGCCACATAAGCCGCTCCACCCACTCCTTTAGCAAGCGACCCCTGCCCCATGCTTCGGAGGAAGGCGAAAAACCTCCAGGGCCACTGCCAATCTTCCCTGGAGGAAAATTCCTTCCCGACCCCAAATATGGCGGTCAGCTGAACCCCGAGCATGCGGGCAAGACTCTCCAGCCATACCCTCTTGAAAAATGTTATATCATATCATTGACCCATTGTACTATTTACTTCAGTGTGGCACTTAATTGACCTATTGACTAAGCCCGTTATCCTATCATACCATCTCCTCCATAAACTTATCTAGCTTAATCTTAAAGTCATGGAGGTCCTTCACCCCCCACTGTTTCCCTCGGTAGGCTGTTCCAGTATTGCACTCCCCTGACGGTTAGAAACCTTCGTCTAATTTCAAGCCTGAATTTCCTGACTGACAATTTATATCCGTTTGTCCTCGTGTCCACATTAGCACTGAGCTGAAATAATTCCTCTCCTTCCCTGGTATTTATCCCTCTGATATACTTAAAGAGTGCAATCATATCTCCTCTTATCCTTCTTTTGGTTAAGGAAAACAAACCGAGCTCCTCAAGTCTCCTTTCATACGATAGGCCTTCCATTCCTCGGATCATTCTAGTGGCCCTTCTTTGTACCCGTTCCAGTTTGAATTAATCCTTCTTAAACATGGGAGACTAAAACTGCACACAATACTCCAAATGAGGTCTCACCAACGCCTTATATAACGGGACTAGCACCTCCTTATCCCTACTAGAAATACCTCGCCTAATGCATCCCAAGACCGCATTAGCTTTTTTAACGGCCACATCACATTGCTTACTCATAGTCATCCTACGATCAACCAGGACTCCTAGGTCCTTCTCCTCCTCCGTTACTCCCAACTGGTGCGTCCCCAGCTTATAACTAAAATTCTTGTTAGTCATCCCTAAATGCATAACCTTACACTTCTCACTATTGAATTTCATCCTGTTACTAATACTCCATTTTATAAGGTCATCCAAATCTCCCTGGAGGATATCCTGATCCTTTTCCGAATTGGCAATACCTCCCAACTTGGTGTCATCCGCAAACTTTATCAGCCCACTCCTACTCTTGGTTCCCAGGTCAGCAATAAATAGATTGAATAAAATCGGACCCAAAACCGAACCTTGAGGAACTCCACTGGTAACCCCCCTCCAACCTGACAGTTCCCCCTTCAATACGACCCTCTGCAGTCTCCCCTTTAACCAGCTCCTTATCCACCTCTGGATTTTCATTTCGATCCCCATCTTTTCCAATTTAACCAGTAATTCTTCATGTGGTACCGTATCAAACGCCTTACTGAAATCCAGATATATTAGATCCACCGCATTTCCCTTGTCTAAAAAATCTGTTACTTTCTCAAAGAAGGAGATCAGGTTGGTTTGGCACGATCTACCTTTCGTAAATCCATGCTGTAATCTATCCCAGTTGCCATCGGCCTCATGCTCCGGAACCACTCTCTCTTTTAAGATTTTTTCCATGACTTTGCATACTACAGATGTTAAACTAACAGGCCTGTAGTTACCCGGGTCACTTTTTTTCCCCTTCTTGAATATAGGAACTACATTCGCTAATCTCCGGTCAAACGGTACAATCCCCAAATTTAGAGATTTATTAAAAATTATCGCTAACGGGCTAGCAATATCACTCGCCAATTCCCTTAATATTCTAGGATGAAGATTATCCGGGCCCCCCGATTTACTTCCGTTAAGCTGTTCAAGTTTGGCTTCTACCTCAGATACCGTAATGTCTACCCCCATATTTTCATTCCCATCGGTCCCTCTATCACTATTCCTTAGCCCTTCGTTAGCCTCATTAAAGACCGAGGCAAAATATTTGTTCAGATATTGTGCCATTCCAAGATTATCCCTAATCTCCACTCCGTTTAAAGTTTTAAGCGGTCCCACTTCTTCTTTCTTGGTTTTCTTCCTATTTATATGGCTAAAAAAACGTTTGCTATTGGTTTTAATCCCCTTCGCTAGGTCCATCTCCATCCGTCGCTTTGCCTTTCTCACTGCTTCCCTACACCCTCTGACCTCAATAAGGTAGGTTTCTTTGCTGATCCCTCCCATTTTCCACTCCTGGTACGCTTTCTGTTTTTTCTTAATGACCCCTCTAAGACGCTTGCTCATCCAGCTCGGTCTAAAACTGCTACCTACGAGCCGTTTTCCCCTTCTCGGGATACATGCCTCTGACAACTCCTGCAACTTCAACCTGAAGTAACCCCAGGCGTCATCTGCCTTTAGATCCCTAAATATGTTAGTCCAGTCCACTTCCCTAACTAGTCACCTTAATTTAGTAAAGTTAGCCCTTTTGAAATCATAAACCCTAGTCTCAAATGCACTATTGATTATCCTCCCATTTATTTTGAAATGAATTAGCTCATGATCACTCGAGCCAAGGTTGTCCCTTACAACAATTTCCTCAACAAGGTCCTCGTTACTCACCAAAATCAAATCTAAAATGGCATCCCCCCTCGTCGGTTCAGCAACCACTTGATGAAGGAATTCATTAGCTATCACATCTAGGAAAAGCTGAGCCCTATTATTATTACTAGCATTTGTTTCCCAATCTATATCCGGGAAGTTAAAGTCCCCCATGATCAAGCAGTTCCTATTAGTATTTACTTCCTTAAAAACATTAAAGAGCTCTCTATCCGTCTCCAAGCTAGATCCCGGTGGTCTATAGCACACCCCAACCACTATCCCGGGTGAGGCTCTGGTAGTTTTCTTCCCCAATGTGACCATTGCCCAGACAGACTCCGTATTATCCATTGCATTGCTAGTTATTTCATTACATTTCACCTCATTATTGATATACAATGCTACTCCCCCACCTTTACCTTTACATCGGTCCTTCCTAAATAGCACATACCCTTCCATACCTGTACTCCAGTCATGGCTACCGTTCCACCATGTTTCGGTTATTCCTACGATATCCGGTTTCATTATGTTGTCTTCTACACCTAGAAGGTGGGCAATTGTCCTGGAGCCCACAGAACCCCTTATTTGTCAGCCAGCTGCTCCTATTACCCCTAAAATAGGACTCCAGGCACCCCTACAAGGGCCTGCCTATATTCACAACTTAATCCTCAGTTTTTCTGGTTTTGGTAAGTGAAATGGGGTGGCGCACCCTGGAGGAACTGCCGGGGTTTTACCAGGGAGCTTCCCTCCAACCAGTGGAGAAGAGACTAATTCTGTTAACTCTTGGGAGTATATGGATACAGCCTTCTGCTCAAAGGATTGACACTCAAGCAGTAATCCTTCAACAAAAAAATAATCTTTATTTAACACAATGTTTCCTAATACAGTAAATCTAAAAACCATAATATTAAGAAAACACAGCAAATCTAAAATATATTGATAGAAATAAAATGACATTTTCTTAACAAAGGCATACAATTCTATTAGCACAGATGCACATTAAAGTACTCAAAATTGCAATATCGTACAATTGGAAGATAGCTGTAAGGAGTTACACTCTACATGCAATGGCTAATCACATATAGGATGCTGACAGCAAGTTCTTAAACATTAAAACATAATAAACATATATACACAAATATTCAGCTTTATTATCCCATAAACACCCATTCACTGAGTTTATTTCTTATTATTGGCTTACTTTCCTGTTAGCTTCCTTCCCTCTGCTCTAGATCCTTCTGATTTGCCAGACCTAATGTTGTCACTGCTACTGCTTCTTTGCTTCTGCCCTCTTTCTTCTTATGATTTCAACTCTTTGAGGCACTTTTCTTCTTCTTTTGCTTCTCCCGCTCATTCCAGCTCCTTCCACTCACATTGAGGCAGACTAACTAAAACCTGTCTGCTCTCTGCCTTATATACAGATTTTAGCTTATCCTGATTGGTTCTCTTTTCAATCGCTATCATTATCAGCCAATCAGCTTCAAGGAATTCATCTCTCAGTCACAGCTGGACTGATTGAAAACCTATGCTATTAATGCTGGACCTCTTTAAAGACCTGCGTTCTACCTAACTGACCCCTCTCTTTGGGTTTTTGGAGTGACCTTTATTTCACCCCAAACCTGCCCGCTTGCCCTTGGCCAGATCATTCTAAAGCCTCCAGTTTGGTTTTCCCGGCTTTGATTTCTTGTGGCCACCATCTTGTTTTCCCTAACCATAACCGCTTAAAATGATCTCTATTAACTATTTAAATCCTTATGATTATTAAACATATAATACACTTATATGTACCTTAACATTATGTTTCACTGTCACCACTCCAATTTCACTAACTCAAACAAGCCCAAATCGTAAGCTGTCCCTGCTTCAACTAATGGTGACAGATCATCACCTTTAGTGCTGGAAAGTGCTTCTGGTGCTGTATTTCCTCACAGAATAGAGGAGCCAGAAAAATCTCTTGTATCAGTCTCCTCCTTGTTGTGTGATATACTTGTTTATTAACCTAACACCTATTAGTGAGTTCAGTTTTGTTCAGCATGGGCTCAAGGCTCTCTTTGAGACCAAGCAGATATTTCTTCTTGCTGGCAAAATATCTCATCATCCCTGACTTTCCCTCACTAAGACTGCACACCTTGTGCACCATTATAGCTCTTTTAATACTTGTGGACTGTACATGCTTCAGCTGCTTAAATTTCTGCTTGGGCAAGCACACCAAAACAATAAGTGTAATTGCCACCAAAACATGAAACTCCAAAATTATTACTAAAGGATGTAGAATAGCATTAAAGAATCCTGTTGCTGTGGGAGACCATTCCAAAAATATCCTCCACCACTTATGCTTAGTATCTTTTTGTATTCATTCCATAACTTGTTCATTTTCATCATTAGAGTGGTGTACAATGATCATGACTTTTTGTGTACTTTCCTGAGCTTTCTGTAATTGTTTTTGTAAGTCATAGCTGCCTAACTAAACTTATGTTCATTCCCAATGGTACTGGGTTAATCTTGCTATATATCTGAAACTGATCCTTAACTTTTCCATGCAGGCTTCAAATTCCACAGTTTGTTTCATGCCCCACAATTTATGTTCCACTGGCTGCATTACACTGTCATTAACATTTAATCCTAATGCCACAATCCATTTTATCTGAGCATCAGACATCATCACTATATCGGTGGTAATTTGATTTAATTGTACATCATGTGTAAAATTTATCATTTCCCACCAAGGATACAATTGTTGCTCAGAAATAGTAGCATATTTCCACATAATGCTCCTTATTTCCAAAGGCAAAATCCCACTCATTCCATCCCTTATGATGTCCATTACCACATCAGTAGTCCATGTTTGTGCTTGTATACAAGTTAATGCTAGAGATACATTGCTCTGTAATACCTCCACTGTTTGTAATACTGCTAAGTGATCCACTTCTTGTAGCTTCTCCCATCCAGAGAGCAAACTAGTGATCAGCTGATGGCTAGTGCTTATCTCATTTAAAGTTATTTTAAGGAGAGTAGACAAAGCTCTAACGTGCTGTCCTACTGCATTTAATTTATTAGCCAGCACTTCTTCATCTATGCTATTTAACACTCCAAGACCTGTTCCTGCCCCTCATAGAGCTCTGTCTAGCAGATCTCTTTTTACTTTGTTAGCAGGGATTTCTGTTAAAAGTCGGGTTCCTACCCATCTCTTCCATCCTATAAACAAGGCTTCTATGTATCTAGCGCACTGTGGTTCTATAAACGAGATATTCATGGGGGTTAAATCTACTACCACTGTTTTTAAGGAGTAGAGGGGATTTATGATCAGTTGCCTTCTAAAATCCTCTTTTATTATGTAAGGACCAATTCTAACGTGCTCAGACTTGGATCCCATAATATGGTGAAGATGTTACTGAAATTGTTAGGGCCAACTGTTGTAGGAGCAGCAGTGAGCTGTGTGCTCTGTATAACCTGTGTAAGCAGAGTCAGGATGAGCTCTACCCTGGCATCTAGTGGTAAATTATGAGGAGTGGGCAAAGGAATTTCAGGAATGTGCATTTGCATTGGCAAACCCACTCCACTTAGCATAATGCACAGCAGTCTGGGATGGTTATTTTCACAGCTGTGGGATCCCCAATTTCTTTGTTATTGGGGCAGGAAGGAAAAAAAAGTGCTGTCACTTTAATTATGTGAATGAGGAACTATGAGACTGCTTTATGACAGAAATGACTCAACCTACATTAAATAGTACTTGCTAGACAAGGGACATGGGTTCCAAAACCCAGTGAATGGAGAGAGGTTGGGGACTGGTGAGTGTACCTGATAGTATGGGCCCCTTTTGAGGGCCTGGGACACCAATTGCACATCCTCCTCTCTCCACTGTTGAAGAGCAGAGCTAATTTTGAATCCTTTAGGAGTCCATCTAGAGACTGCTGACCTGAATTCATGTTGGGCCAATGGTGCACCAGCACCAGGGCTCCCCTACTACAAGCTGAAACCACTAAGAGCTAAGCATCACTAAAAGAGCTAAACTTACGGAGCTGAGATTACTGAGTGCTGTGTTAACTAGTGGAGGAGCCTGAAGATCTATCGCTAAGCGGCTGGCAGAGTGGAGCAGTCTGCAGCATGTTGGAGCAGCCCATGGAACAGTGAGCAGTGTGGAGCGGTTTGCGGGGACGGCTGACATGGTTCACGGGTCGGCTGGAGGAGCGGCACAGCTGGTGGAGTGGAGCTGGTCATGGTGAAGGCTGCAGCAGAATCCCATGGAGAGGCAGAGCCGTTGGCCCTGGCCCACGTAAGGTGCCCCTTGACACCCTGTGTGTGCCCCCCCCATTTCCACCCAGGCTGGGGTGTGTGTGTAAAACTCTGCAGATAAGCTTTTGAACTCTGGGGTGGCACTGACCAGAGACAGAGACTTTTGGGTTGTTGGACTTTGGGGTGATTGGACTTAAGACCCTAAGGGGGAAAGGACAGTGCCAAATGTACTTGGAGGTGGGTTTTTTGCTTATGGTTGTGTATAGCCTGTTTGTGGTGTCTCTCCAACGTGATGCCGCATTGTTTCCCTCCTTTATTAAAAGGATTTTGCTACACTCAGACTCTGTGCTTGCGAGTGGGGAAGTATTGCCTCCTAGAGGCGCCCAGAGGGGTGGTATGTAATTGTCCCAGGTCACTGGGTGGGGGCTCGAGCCGGTTTTGCATTGTGTTATTGACACGGAACCCCTGGATACTGAACCCGGCCCTTGTTGCTGCCAACTCAGAGGGGCAGAAGGGTTACACCTGTATGCTCAAAAGGTCTGTTACACTCCCCCCCGCCATTTTGTCTTCTCTGCCTCTTTCAATACCTGTGAAGTGGCTTTCCCCCTCCCCGTCCCTCCTGGAATGCTTGTGGGATGAATGGGCTTCTTGAACAGTTGGAAGATTGGAAGAGCTACCAGGTAGACAAGGTGTCTGGCACTCTGATTAGGCAGCGCTCACACACCCAGAGCATGGACACTGCCCGAGGTGGAGTGTGACCAACCAGATGCAGCCAAGTCATCTCTAGTTACAGGCCATGAGGAGCAGGTCCTTAAAAGGGGAAGGGACCATGTGCTCCGCTGTGCACTCACAAGCTTGTACTCTTGTGAAGGCCCTTCGCCTGGACCTCCTGGCCAGTGATTTGCCATGTTACATTCCATCACGCCTCAGGAAAACTTACCTTCGTCTCACCATCCATCGCTGCACTGTGGGACACTTACCTTGAAGGATACTGACATCTCCAGTGCTGTGACTGTGCTGGCAGCGTGAGTATGCGAGTGTGAGTGTGACCCCCTCTCCACTTCTTTTGAGCTTAGCTATCAGTATAATAAACATACTGCTTTCTGCCAAACTCTGGTAGGTCATTAGTCCTCTATAGTTAACCTCCTGAAGATGAGAGAGGGTGAAGAAGTGCTTCAGTCTGTCCCCAAGATCCTAGATGCTGCCAGTCTGGAGCTGCTGAATGAGAGCTGCAGGAGATCTCTGAAGAAGCTGGCCAGCCAGGCTGATTCTGTTGAACAGATCGATGACACTATATTGACGTGATATTTA
Organism: Mauremys reevesii; assembly: GCF_016161935.1. Taxonomy (NCBI): domain Eukaryota; kingdom Metazoa; phylum Chordata; order Testudines; family Geoemydidae; genus Mauremys; species Mauremys reevesii. Next base: position 119,030,513 of record NC_052626.1, read on the forward strand.
AGATCCCGAAGAAAAGAAAACATTGAACCAACAGCTGCATCAACATTTCAACTAAAAAAACAATGTTAAATGTTTTCATTTTTGAAAATATATTAATTCTGATGGGGGCTTATGAAAAGGGCTCCCAGAGAGTATTTTAATATAAAAAATATATGAGCTTACTAGCTGGCCCAATTTCAGGTAACATTACTAGTGGAGAATGTGGGCAGCTTAGTGGAGGATTTGACCCAAGAATAGGGGTCCCTTGGTGCCCCCCAGTGGTCTCTTGGGTAAGTCTGGCTTGAACCTGTGTGAAAAAGTGGTAGGTTAGCAACCCACTACAGGGAGAAAAGGACGCTGCTGTTGTATGCCAGCATAGGGCAAGGGCGAGAATTAGGTGTAAATCCCCTGGTGCCCCCTACTAGCTTCTTTAGTGGGTACAGCTCAAGCCTGCATGAAAAAGTGGTAGGCTAGCAACCCACTGCAGGGAGAAAAGGATGCCACTAAGTATGCACTGTAGGACAAGGGGAAGAAAAATGTGAAGCAGCCCGAGCGAGAAGACACTCCCCCTTGGGGAGCGGCACCGCCACCTGGGGTGTTGTTAGAATGGCTCCAAAAGAAAGGGGCAAACCCCTGGATGCCAGGGGTGGTTCCACTTGGGAGTACAATTCCTGAACTAGAGCTCATGTTAGATAAATATGTACCTATATACGGTCCTGATAAGGCAGCACTGGATTGTGCAGCTGCCTGGCTGCTGTGGCAAGCAGGCTGGCAATGGCAGGCAGCAAAAAGTCAGCTCACCACTGAAATTGATTCACTCAAGAACCAATGTAATGAGTTGGAAGAGGAATGGGATATGTGGAAGGTGCAGGCTCTGACTGCTAGTGCCCTTGCGTCTTCCCTCTTTGTAGCCACAGTACAGGTGGCGGCAGCAGCAGAGGAGGAGCAGCAGCAGGTGGAAGCAGAGAATGTTGCTCTGAGCCAGGCAGTTACTTGCCTGAAGGACCTGGTCCTGGAGGGGTCCGCCCGGGAGAACAGGGCCCTGGGGGCTTATTCAGCCCAGGTTGCCGCCATTGGGGTGAAAGCCCAGCGGGGTGCGGGACCATATGATGATTGAGATGAGGATATTTGGTATGATCTAGATCCCTGGATCCAGACCCGTCCCCGGATGGCTGGACCCCAGACACCGTGTTGCAGCATTCCGGAGAGTGGTTCAAAACGATGGGCCTGCGCCTGCAGGGGATGGGGCAGCCCCACGTACCGGACACACTGTGGCAGAGACCGAGTTGACTCCTGTGCAAGCAATAGAGTTAGCAAAAACCCTGGGTGGCATAGATAAAACCCTGGAGGGGAAATGGCTACACCACAGACAACTCAAACGAGCAGGGTCTGCCACAGTGGGAGCACTGTGCTAATATTTTTCCAAGCTTCTATCTTTCAGCCTCCGAACTGGAACATCAGGAGAGCTGGTACCAGCTGAAGAGTTACAGTAATACCATGGTTATAGTGTCACAACAAAGTCTGTGTTCAGTGTTCTGTGTTGTATGTTCTGTGTGCCATGTTCGGTTTCTATCTCCGGTGGGTATCCTGTGCTAGCATTGGGTCCTCACAGAGAGGGGATACTACACTAGACAGAGTAAATGCCTTTTCCTCTCTCCACTTCCCCCGTCTCCAACCAAATTATCAATCACATCCACCTCTGTCCAAAAGACTTTGGTCCCCAATGCATCAGGTTTATTTTTTGTTAGGTTCTCTAATCATCATTTTGTTGTTGGTTTTCGTTATTGATACATTTGTATTGTTATTTACATTTTCTTGTATTGTTAATTCCACACTTTCCTCTATGCTCCCTGGTTCTACTTCCCCAAGCCCTGAAGGGTAGTTCATGGGCCCTGTCTTTCAGGTCTTGGATTTGTCTCCACCCACACAGAACTCTTGAGAACAACTGTTAGTAATAGGGGATTCTGCAACATTTTAGCAACTAAATGTTAGTTTAAGTATCAGCAATTTCACTAAGTTCTCTGTTACTATGTATCTTCTAAATCAGTTTAACCTTGCATGACAACTATGGTACTCCTATAAATCTTATTTGTTGTATGTACTAAAGGAGGTTCTGACCTCAGTGACTTATATTGTTTGATGGCTTTTGCAGCATCAAACTTTGGCCTCATTTTGTTTGTCAATGTACCCAATGATTGTAATGGTGATGGTTTTATTGTATTCCCAATTATTATGATTGTGATTGTTTGAATTTGTGTTTATATTATATCTGGTGTTCAGTCACTTGTAACGGTTTTAGATATATTCACCTGGTTATGATTGTTTGGTTTATTTGCAACAGATCACCAGTGCCCTATAACTACAACAAATACTGTAATGATCATAGATCAAGGGACGGAGTGTTGTATGCTCTGTATAACCTGTATGCTCAAAAGATCTGTTACACTCCCCCCCCCCGCCCTTTGTCTCCTCTCCCTCTTTGAATACCTGTGAAGTGGCTTTCCCCCGTCCCCCTCCCTCCTGGAATGGGCTTCTTGAACAGCTGGAAGATTGGAAGAGCTCCCAGGTAAACGAGGTGTCTGGTACTCTGATCAGGGGTGGCTCCAGGCACCAGCACGCCAAGCGCGTGCCTGGGGCGGCAAGCCATGGGGGGCGCCCTGCCAGTCGCCATGAGGGTAGCAGGCAGGTTGCCTTCGGCGGCATGCCTGTGGAGGGTCCGCTGGTCCCACGGCTTTGGCGGACCTCCTGCAGGCATGCCGCCGAATCCACACATGCGGGCAAGACTCTCAGCCAAACCCTCTGGAAAGGTTACATCATACCACAAGACCGCATTAGCTTTTTTTGACCACCATCATTGCATTCACTCATAGTCATCTTCTTCAACTCAACCACCTAGGTCCTCCTCCCTCCCTCTCCGTCCACTTCCACTCCCAGCTTATAACTCACTGGTAACCCCCTCAACCCGGACAGTTCCCCAATACTACCCTCCTCTGCCCTTCTCCAGCTCCTCCTCCACCATCCACCTCCACTTTCCTTCTCTTCTCCATCTTTTTCCACAGTATTCTCTCTTTTTATTTTTTTTCCATGACTTTGCATACTAGATGTTTAGACTAAACAGCCCTATAATTCCCGGTCCACTTTTTCCTTTTTGAATATATTCCCATCGGTCCCTCTATCACTATTCCTTAGCCCTTCATTAGCCTCATTAAAGACCGAGGCAAAGTATTGTTCAGATATTGTGCCATTTCCATCTCCACTCGTCGCTGCCTTTCTCTCACAGCTTCCCTGCTCTCTCCTCAATATATAAGGGTTCCTTTGTGCTCATCCAGCTCGGTCTAAAACTGCTACCCTACGAGCTGTTCCCCTCGGGATACATGCCTCTGACAACTCCTGCAACTTCAACTTGAAGTAACTCCAGGCGCCATGCTGCCAGATCCTAAATATGTTAGCCCATTATCCTCCCATTTATTTGGAACGAAATTAGCTCATGATCACTCGAGCCAAGGTTGTCCCCACTGACCATTGCCCAAACAGACTTCCATTGCAGCGCTAGTTATCTCATTACATTTTACCTCATTATTGATATACAGTGCTACTCCCCACCTTTACCCTGTACTCCAGTCATGGCTACCGTTCCACCATGTTAAGTCTACTTCCTTCCTACTAGGTGGGAGCCATCCCCCCTTGAGAACAGTCTGTCCCCCCCAAAGTCCTCTCACCCCTTTGGCGCCTTCCTAGGGACAGGTAGAATCTTCCATTCCTATCATCCCTTGTGGTTCCCTTAAGCCATCCTATCTCCCCCCTGGGCCCTCACTGTCAGTTACCACTTGCTGTACCCCTCCTCATTCTCCAAACCTTCAAACCTGTTCCTTAGCTCAATTTCCCCTCACTGGCCATCTTCCTCCTCTGGTGGTCCCCTTCCTTGGCCTCTCCTCCCCTACTCAGGGCTCAGCCAATCCTGGCTCAGCTGCCCCTTCAGCAGCCTGCCCCTCTACAGAAGATACAAACACTACACAAACAGAACAAAAGACACTCACCTGCTCCTCCAGCTCCCAACCCTCGCTAACTCCCTGTTGGCAGTTTGCCTGCTGCCTGCTGCCCCAGCAGCCTGCCCCTCTACAGAGATACACAAACTACACAAACAGGCGCAAAGACACTCACCTGCTCCTGATACAAACACTACACAAACAGACGCAAAGACACTCACCTGCTCCTCCAATGGCAACTCCCACGCTAACTCCCCTGTTGGCAGCCCTGTTTGCTGCCTCCTGTGCCGCTGCTCGCACAGGACCAGGGCCAGGGACCTCCCGCAGGCATGCCACCGAAGGCAACCTGCCTGCTGTGCTTGGGGTGGCAAAATACCTAGAGCCACCCCTGACTCTGATTGGGCAGCGATCACACCCCCAATGCATGGACACTGCCAGAGATGGAGTGTGACCAACCAAGTCATCTCTAGTCACAGGCCATGAGGAGCAGGTCCTTAAAAGAGGAAGAGGCCACGTGTTCATGAGTGCACTCACAAGTTTGTACCTCCCATGAAGGCCCTTCACCAGGACTGCCTGGCCAGTTGTTCTCTGCGTTGCATTCCATCATGCCTTGGGAAGACTTACCTTCATCGCATCATCCATCACTGTGCTGTGGGACACTTACCTTGAAGGATCCTGACATCTCCAGTGCTGTGCCTGTGCTGGGAGTGTGAGTATGTGAGTGTGACCTCCTCCCCCCTTCTTTTGAGCGTAGCTATCAGTATAATAAACATGCTGCTTTCTGTCAAACTCTGGTGGGTCATTAGTCTTCCCTAAGCTTACTAGCTGGCCCAATTTAAGGTAACATTACTACCACCATTTTTAAGGAGTAAGGGGATTTATGATCATTTGCCTTCTAACATCCTCTTTTATTATGTAAGGACCAATTCTAACTTGCTCAAGCTTGGATCTTATAATATGGTGAAGATGTCACTGAAATTGTTAGGGCCAACAATCCTCCATGTTCCACTTCCATGTTTTCTTGTTTATATTTCTGCTACTTTTACACCAATAGGAAAACAGGACTTGACTCTTCTTAATCTTTCTACATCCATTATTCTGCTCTATTATCTCTTTGTACTAGGGTGCTTGCAAACTTAACTGATCTTTTGATATGATTTCCTGTTGAGGCACACAATGAATCATTATTCTATTGTGCCCTCCTTATGGATCAATAATATTAAATAAGCTGTTCATTTCAACATTGTTATGGGCCCATTTTAACACTATGGTTTCCCTTTCTTCTTTTTCTAGTTAAGGGATATCATGCTATAAAAGCACATGAGGGTTTTTCCCTTGAATCATAGAATATCAGGGTTGGAAGGGACCTCAGGAGGTCATCTAGTCCACCCCCCTGCTCAAAGCAGGACCAACCCAACTAACTCATCCCAGCCAGGGCTTTGTCAAGCTGAGCCTTAAAAACCTCTAAGGCTGGAGATTCCACCACCTCCCTAGGTAACCCATTCCAGTGCTTCACCACCCTCCTAGTGAAAAAGTTTTTCCTAATATCCAACCTAAACCTCCCTCACTGCAGCTTGAGACCATTACTCCTTGTTCCGTCATCAGGTATCACTGAGAACAGTCTAGATCCATCCTCTTTGCAACCCCCTTTCAGGTAGCTGAAAGCAGCTATCAAATCCCCCCTCATTCTTCTCTTCTGCAGACTAAACAATCCCAGTTCCCTCAGCCTCTTCTCATGTCATGTACTCCAGTCACCTAATCATTTTCATTGCCCTCTGCTGGACTCTTTCCAATTTTTCCACATCCTTCCTCTAGTATGGGGCCCAAAACTGGACACGGTGCTCCAGCTGAGGCCTCACCAATGCTGAAGAGAGGGGAATGATCATGTCCCTCGATCTACTGGCAATGCCCCAACTTATATAGTCCAAAGTGCTGTTAGCCTTCTTGGCAACAAGGCCACAATGTTGACTTGTATCCAGCTTCTTGTCCACTGTAACCCCTAGATCCTTTTCTGCAGAACTGCTGCCTAGTCATTCGGTCCCTAGTCTGTAGCAGTGCATGGGATTCTTCCGTCCTAAGTGCAGGACTCTGCACTTGTCCTTGTTGAACCTCATCAGATTTTGCATGTATGTGCAATTATTTAATCCACTGTATTTCCAGATGCAGACCCTCACCTCCTCTAAATCATAACATAGGCGTATCTTTTCCAGGGCCATTATTTATAATCATCATATTTCACCCTGGTGATGTTACATCAGTTACGTGTGCCCATCTTTCTTCCATTTGTATCCAGACTCATTTACATTTTTGCCTACTTAAGATTACAGAGATCTGTATGATCTTTCCTTCATCCCATGGGTTGGGTGGAGTTACCCATGAAGTGTCTTATCTCTGGCTACCTTTTGTATTTATTACCTCAGTTTGGTGAATTACATGCCATCCTCCCTTATTCATGCCAATGGACCATTTACATATCATTGTGATATTATTCTTTTCTTCTGTTGCCTGGATACTACTGATTGGTGTTGCAATTACAGGAGGAGGGGTGTTCGGGATATTCAGAGCTACAGGCAAGTCTCATCTTACGCGCATTTAACCATGCGCGAATTCAGCTTTGTATGGTCGGCAAAAACAAAACAAAAAAAAGAGAAAAATAACAATTTAAATACTGTTCCTGTAGTGTGGGTGATTCCGCCCGCCATTACACTCAATGTAATTTTGACTATACGCGTTTTTTGCTTTATGCGCTGACAGCGGAATGTAGCCCCAGTGTAAGATGAGACTCGCCTGGACTAGGAGACTGGTGGACCATGCAAATACTCCTGATCCATTTACTAGAGTGCACTGCCACTGTCCAACTTTAACCGCCCTTCCCCATATTATTCCTTTCCTTTCCTCAGCTTCCATTTACATTCTGCTGGTCCTGGCAAGGGGAAATGGTGGGGATCCACAATACCCTGACCATCGGCGTGGGCAAATGAAGTAAGCCATTTGTGTGAGCTTTGCATCATTACAGGTCCCATGGTGACCCCAGCTACCCAATTCTCAACATTTTTATTGTTTGGTTTTGGAAATGTAAAGGGGTAGCTCACATTACTGTTAGCAACAGCAGTTTGGTTAGGGTTACTCCACTGGAGCTTTGCTGTTTTCACAATTTCTGAATTCACACCACCGCAGCAGAAACCAGTAACCACGGATACCCACAAGAGCCAAGATGAATAGAACTGCATCATTCACCATCTGGACTCTTTCTTTCTGCAAAACATGATAACAAAAGACTGTTTTTCTCCCTGAGGCATTGTAGATGGGTCGGACTCACCCCATGCGGTGCCTCCTGCTGGTGACTCTGGGAATTAGCTCTTTTCCAGCGCTGGAGCGCCCTCTGCAGGCTGGTGATCCGCCTGTCCTCTGGCCCCCATGTCCCTCCCTGGACCCGGTGCCCTTTCACATGGGGTGCTGCCCCCTGGCAGTAAACCCTTTCTCTCTGAAGGCTCCCCTCCTCAGGGAACCCCCTGACTAGTTGGCTACTATTATTCAACATATCTATTCCTATTGCCCTTTCACATGGGGTGCTGCCCCCTGGCAGTAAACCCTTTCTCTCTGAAGGCTCCCCTCCTCAGGGAACCCCCTGACTAGTTGGCTACTATTATTCAACATATCTATTCCTATTACTTCTTTGCCATTCAAATTTATCAGGCTGAATTGTCCTATTCCTTGATTTGTTCCTAACCAAAAACATTGGCTGGCTAAATGGCACTTTACTTTCGGACAGGTTTCAGACTAGCAGCCGTGTTAGTCTGTATCCGCAAAAAAAAACCAGGAGTACTTGTGGCACCTTAAAGACTAACAAATTTATTTTAGCATGAGCTTTCGTGAGCTGCAGCTCACGAAAGCTCATGCTAAAATAAATTTGTTAGTCTTTAAGGTGCCACAAGTACTCCTGGTTTTTTTACTTTACTTTCTGTTTCATTAAATCCTTGCAATCTTTTTATTCCTACTGGTAGTCCAAATAAATTATTTTTACCAGTACCAAATGGGGCACTTGTGTCTACTAACATATTTTGTTTGAATGCTCTGCTATTAATCACCACATATACTGTGGGTCTTCCCCATTTATCCTGTTTTAAATGTGCCACAAGATCAGCGTGATCGTTTGCTGACACTGGGGAGATAGGGAGGCTGAGCGCCACCTATACTTGGTCTTGGGACCATGGGGGAGCCATAGGTATGTTCTTCCCATGACTTGCCAATCTCAGAAACAATTCTTCAGTGGGTAGCCTTTCAATCTGATCCCTAGGCTAACGCTGTAGCAATTTTTCTCCAAAGCCAATTTCTACTCGGGTCAAAAATTCTCTTATTTTCATAGGGGGCAAGGTTTTTATCTTTGACCCCTTCTTTCCTTGGTCCCTGTAGCGAGGCGGTGGGGTCCCCCACAGCCCCGCTGAGGGACAAACCTTCCCCAACCCCGTGGTGGGCGGGGCCACCGGGTCCTGCGCCCGCCCCTCAGAGGTCACGGAGCAGACCCGGAAGTATAAAAGCAGACCTGCAGAACTCAGTAGAAGCCCAGCCACCACAGGGGCCAGACGCTTGTGGCCGCGGTGCGCCGGAGCTCCCGCCTGGCCAGCCGAGCCTGCCCCGCACCAGCTACCCCGAGGAGGACTGGCCGAGCCTGCCCTGCTCCAGCTACCCCGAGGAGGACTGGCCGAGCCTGCCCCGCTCCAGCTACCCCGAGGAGGACTGGCCGAGCCTGCCCCGCTCCAGCTACCCCGAGGAGGACTGGCCGAGCCTGCCCCGCTCCAGCTACCCCGAGGAGGACTGGCCGAGCCTGCACCGCTCCAGCTACCCCGAGGAGGACTGGCCGAGCCTGCCCTGCTCCAGCTACCCCGAGGAGGACTGGCCGAGCCTGCCCTGCTCCAGCTACCCCGAGGAGGACTGGCCGAGCCTGCCCCTCGCCAGCTACCCCGAGGACCCACTGAGCCCGCCCTCGAACACTTACCCCAAGGAGCCGATGGTGGTCGAGACCGCTGGTGATGCCACGACGACACAGGTACTCGATAATGGGGAGAGGGGAAGTAGCCCAGGGGTAGCCGACCCCAGTCTGGCTGCAGCACTGCCAGAACCAATGTCAGTGTGTTGCGGCCAGGATCCCCACTGACAGCAGTGGGTCTCCGCCACTGCTAGGGCCCCGGGCTGGGACGCAGCGGAGTGGGAGGGCCTGCGTCCCCCGCTGCCACCCAACTCCTGGGTGGCGGACTGTGAAGGAGTAGGAAGCACAGACTGCCTGTGCGGGGGAGGGGAGAGCCAGAGGTTTAGGTGAGATGCAGGAATTCAAAGGGTGAGTTGAGCCTGGCCTGGGGGAGGGGAGGTGACACCTCTGGCCAGGGGAGACAAAGGAAGGAGGCGGAGGAGAGAGGAGGGGCCGGAGAGGACTGGGACAAAAGAAGGTGGGCTGGAGAAGAGAGGGGAGTCAGGAGACCGAGCTCTGATCCCCGGGGGGGGGCTGTGAGGCCCCCCAAGATGGGCCTAACCGGGGAATCTGGTTATCTGTGCCTGCAAGACCGGTGTTGGACTGTGTTCCTGTCGTCTAAATAAACCTTCTGCTTTACTGGATGGCTGAGAGTCCTGGTGAATCGTAGGGAGCACGGGGGTGAAGGCCCTGGGTCCCCCACACTCCGTGACAACTGGTGGCAGCGGTGGGATCGGCGGCACCCCGTGGACGGCGCTTCCTGCAGTAAGTGACTGGGGAGCAGGAAAACGAAGGGGCGATTCACTCCTGGGCGAGTGTGGCCAGAGAGCAGGACTTTGCAGTAACAGGGTCCCCTGGGGGATCACAGCGAGCGATCCCCGGGGCGGAGGAGTCTGCAGCTCGACCCTGGCAGAGAGGGGGTGACCTCAAAGACTGGCACACTAGGGGTCCCCCTGGAACCCGTGGGGAGCGGCGAACACCCCGGCCTGCGAGCGGCTAGCAGGAAGATGTATTCCCAGAAGCGCAAGTGTGAGCTGGTGGAGCTGTGCAGGCAGAAGGGGCTGCGCAGTGGGAGGCTCACCAAGGCCCAGCTGATTGCCCGGCTGGAGGAGAGAGATCGCAGGAATGAACCGGTCCGAGTCTCTGAGTGTAGCAGCCGGGCAGATGCAGCGCAGGCCCCAGTGTCTGTCCCAGCTGGGAGGGGTCAGTCGGCCGCTGAGGGCTCCTCGAGACCCCCCACCCCTAGGCCTAGGGGGAGGGGGAGGAGGAGCCCAGCTACGGAGGGCACCGTGACCCCCCCGGCCAGCAGGGGATCGTCCCGGCGACGCTCGGCCTCCGTGGAACTCAGGCGGCTGGAGTTGGAGAGAGAGATCAAACGGATGGAGATGGAGGAGCGTAAGGAGCTGAGGGCATATGAGGAAAGACAAAGCCAGCGTGAATACGAGGCGAGAGAGAAGGAGAAGCAACAGCAACGTGAATTTGAGGACAGGGAGAAGCAGCGTGAATTCGAGGCGAGAGAGAAGGAGGAGCAGCGCAGACATGAGCTGGCCCTGGCCCAACTGAACAACAGGGAGGCCCCGGCTGCGGTGAGTGAGGGGGGGCCCAAGCCTACAAAGAGCTTCGATACGAACTTCCTGGCCCCGCGTAAGGAGGGGGAGGACATAGACACCTTCCTGACGGCCTTTGAGAACGCCTGTGAGCTGCACCAGGTTGACCCCGCAGACAGGATCCGGCGCCTCACCCCCTTACTGGACTCCACCGCCGTGGAGGTGTACAGCCGAATGAGAGGGGAGGAGGCGCGGGACTACAACCTGTTCAAAGAGGCCCTGCTCCGCGAGTTTGGGCTGACCCCGGAGATGTACCGGAAGAGGTTCCGGGGTCAACGTAAGACCCGGGAGGTCACATACCTGCAACTGGTCAACCGGGCGCAGGGGTACGCCCGCAAGTGGACGGCTGGGGCCCAAACTAGAGAGGACCTGCTTGACCTAGTCGTACTGGAGCACCTGTATGATCAGTGCCCAGCTGACCTGAAGCAGTGGCTGATGGACCGGAAGCCGGAGAACCCGCAGCATGCAGGCCGGCTGGCCGACCAATACATGGACAGTCGGGCGGGGGATGGCAGGGAGGAGTCTCGAAGGAGCAGATCTGCCTCAACGCAGAGAGAGAGTCACCATGGGACCTCCCAGAAGGAGCCGAGGGAGGGCCCCCACCAAAGGGAAGCATCTGGCGTCAGGTCCAGCCATCCCCCTCGAGGGGACCCACGAGACATGGGCTGCTATCAATGTGGCCAACCGGGCCACGTACGGGGCCAGTGCCCCAAGCTCCGGGACAAACTGAGCAGACCAACCCCACACCGGGTCAACTTGGTAGAGACCCAGCCGGATGAGGGGCAGCGGTCGCACGAAAGGGGGGTGGGCCGCGTACCCCCTGCAAAGGAGGGAGGGGGGCCCCGGGTCGACCCCTCCGAGGGGCTGGATGCTCCCAGCCCTGAGTTTGGGGTTTACAGGGTGGGCACGGGACTACCCCTCCGGAGCGAGTGCCTTGTTCCCCTGGAGGTAGACGGGAAGGAGGTCACTGGGTACTGGGATACGGGCGCAGAGGTGACGCTGGCCCGGCCGCAGGTGGTGGGCTCAGATCGGATGGTGCCCCACACCTACCTGAACCTGAGGGGCGTGATCGGGACCCCATTCAAGGTGCCTGTCGCGGTGCACCTGAAGTGGGGACAAGGAGGGCCTCAGGGACGTGGGAGTGCACCCACATTTGCCCACGGAGGTGTTAATGGGGACCTCGAGGACTGGCCAAGTAACACCCAGGGTACCCTGTCCGTGAACCGTAGTCAGGGTCGCAGGGCTCTGCACCCTGACCCGGGAAAGTACTTTGGCCGAGACACCGGACCCGGACCCGGTAGGGAGGGAACGCCCAGGGACAGGGCCCAGAGAGGCTGTGGCCCCAGACCCAGCCGGTGAGAGAGGACAGATCCCCGCCCCTGCCCCAGCGGCTGAGTACCAGGCCGCGGTGCGGGAAGACCCCTCCTTGCGGAGGATAAGGGACCTGGCCAGCCTCGGGGGGGGACAGACCATGGGACGAGGTGGCCGGAAAAGGTTCCTGTGGGAGAAGGGGCTCCTGTACCGAGAATGGGCTCCCCCAGGGAAGATGGAGTCAGGGGGGATCAGGAGGCAGCTGGTGGTACCCCAGGAGTATCGCCGCCAGCTGCTGTGCCAGGCCCACGACATTCCCCCCTCAGGGCACCAGGGAGCCTGGCGTACCCAGCAGCGGCTGCTGCAGAACTATTACTGGCCTGGGGTCTTTGCCCATGTCCGGCAGCACTGCCGCTCCTGTGCCCCTGCCGGAGGGGGAAGGCCCGGGACAGGGGAGATGGCTGTAAGGCCCTCGCCCGCCCTGAGGAGCCTGTCCAGAGGGGGCCCGGGTCAGAGGGGGCTCTGAACCGAGAGAACCCGAATCACAGCCCCAGACTGGAACGTGGGAGAAGGCCCCAGCCCAGGTGCACCCCAGGGGTACTGGGGTGGGGAAAGGCGCGGGCGGCATAAGGTTGTAGGTGGGTCCGAACTTCCCCGGGTCACTGGCTGGAGTGACCCCGCTCAGTTCAGTCTCGAAGGGGGGAGAGATGTGAAGGAGTAGGAAGCACAGACTGCCTGTGCGGGGGAGGGGAGAGCCAGAGGTTTAGGTGAGATGCAGGAATTCAAAGGGTGAGTTGAGCCTGGCCTGGGGGAGGGGAGGTGACACCTCTGGCCAGGGGAGACAAAGGAAGGAGGCGGAGGAGAGAGGAGGGGCCGGAGAGGACTGGGACAAAAGAAGGTGGGCTGGAGAAGAGAGGGGAGTCAGGAGACCGAGCTCTGATCCCCGGGGGGGGGGCTGTGAGGCCCCCCAAGATGGGCCTAACCGGGGAATCTGGTTATCTGTGCCTGCAAGACCGGTGTTGGACTGTGTTCATGTCGTCTAAATAAACCTTCTGCTTTACTGGATGGCTGAGAGTCCTGGTGAATCGTAGGGAGCACGGGGGTGAAGGCCCTGGGTCCCCCACACTCCGTGACACGGACTCCCCCTTTTCTCTGGCCTGAAGAGGCCGAAACCTCATATTACTGCTCAGCCCTGCCTGAGGGCCTGAGCCCATTGATTCTATGTTTGTTGCCCTGACCTAAGGGCTGGGCTTATTACTGGGCTGCTCAGCCCTGCCTGACGGCCTGAGCATATTGACTCTGTATTTGTTGCCCTGACCTAAGGGCTGGGTTTATAACTGGGCTGCTCGGCCCTGCCTGAGGGCCTGAGCCTATTGACTCCGGGTTTGTTGCCCCGCCCTAACCGAGGACCGAGCTTCAGGCTATTAGTAGCGAGGCCGTGGGGTCCCCCACAGCCCCGCTGAGGGACAAACCGCGGTTGAGCTGCATCACACATGGTACCAGAAGTGGGGACCTCTGCCCAGAATGTGGGCACGAGCCGTTGACCCCTGTGAGAAAGGGTCTGGGGGGAGCGATCCCCCACCCAAGACATGGATCTGGCCCAGGTCTTCGCCTTTTTGACAGAGAGCCAGGAGCGACAGCAGGCGGCCCAGCTGCAGCGGCAGCAGGAGCAACAGGCCACCCAGCTCCAATAACAACAACAGCTTGTCGAGCAGCTGGGAGCCCAGCAGCAGCAGCTGATTCATGACCTGACCACACAGAACCAAGACTTCCAGCGACAATGTTTACAGAAGTTTGCGACGGTGCTGTCCCGACCTGTAAACCTCCAGCCGGGAGGCCCAGACGGGACCCCTCGGCTCAACCCACCCGTAAGGCTGACCAAGATGGGCCCCCTAGATGACCCCGAGGCCTTCTTAGTGATGTTCGAAAGGGTGACCCAGGTTGCCGGGTGGGGCCCTGACCAGTGGGCCACCCTCCTGGCCCCTTATTTGATGGGGATGGCGCAAATCACGTACCGGGGCTTATCCACAAAGGAGGCCAGGGACTACACCCGGGTGAAAGTGGCGATTTTGGATGCCTTGGACGTCAGCCCCGAAACCTTTCAACAGCGGTTCCGGAGTCTCGCCTACAATGCAGGTGCCCGGCCTCGGTTGGTGGCGCAGGAGCTGAGAGACCTATGCAAAAGATGGCTACAACCGGACCAGCGGAACCCCAAGGAGCTCATGGAACAGATCCTCCATATCCTCCCATCGCGGGGAAGGGCTTGGGTCCTCCGGCACCGGCCCCCGACGGTAGCTGCTGCCGTCGCCCTCATGGAGAACTTCCTTGCGGCGGAAAACCCGGTCGGGCTGGGTCTGCGGGACCGTCCCCTAGGGCTCGAGCGCCCCAACCCCGAAAGACGAGCGAGCACCTGCGCCGAACCGCGGATGCTCCCGCGGAGCCAGAACCCCAGTCTAGGCGGCCCAACGGTCCCCCTCGGCAAACTCCTACAGGCCCCAGGCCCGGGGTTGGCTGCGTCCCGCGGAGCCCCGCTACGAGCCCGAAAGGTGGTGCGACCCGACCCGGACGATCCGAAATCGGACCCTGTTTCTCCTGTGGGAAGCAGGGACACCTCCAGCGGGACTGCACGGAGATGGATTGCAGCTTTGGGCACGTCTGCACCGGAGAAAACCGGGCCCGGGTGCCGCAGGCTACCAAAGTCACCGTGCCCGTAATCGTCAGGGACTGCCAGACGCGGGCCCTGATTGACTTGGGCCCTGATTGACATCGTGGACTATGCCACCCGCTTCCCCAAAGCTGTCCCGCTCTGGAGCATCACGGCGAGGATCATTGCTGATGAACTGGTCAAAGTCTTTGCCCGCGTGGGCCTGCCCCGGGAAATCCTTACTGACCAGGGCACCAATTTTACCTCCCGGCTACTGCAGCAAGTCTGTGAGCTTCTCGGGATCAGGCAGCTGCTCACCTTGGTGTACCACCCACAGACCGACGGCCTGGTGGAGCGGTTCAACCGCACCCTGAAAGACGTGCTACGCAAGTTCTCCCCGGAGGACCTGCGCCAATGGGACCGGTTGATCCCACTGTTGCTCCTGGCTGTCCAGGAGGTGCCCCAAGCCTCCACCAAATTCTCCCCCTTCGAGTTGTTGTATGGCCGGCATCTGAGAGGGCTCCTGGACCTCATGAGGGAGACCTGGGAGCAGGCCCCCTCACCCACGCAGGGCCTTCTACAATATGTCCTCCAGCTTCAGGGCCGCCTCACCCGAGCTGGAACGCTCTCTCAAGAGAACTTGAAGGTGGCGCAGGAAGCTCAGGCCCAGACCTATAACCGAGGGGCCCAGACTCGCGAGTTCTAACCTGGAGACCGGGTGCTGCTTCTCTTGCCCTCCAATGAATCCAAGTTACTGGCCCGGTGGCGGGGGCCCTATGAGGTGGTTCGGAAGGTCGGGCCAGTCACCTATGAGATTAACCAGCCCGACTGTCAGAGGAAGACCCAGAGGTACCATATTAACCTCTTGAAACCCTGGCGGGAACGAGAAGGCCTCCTGATCAACCCCTGCCCACCAGAGCTGGAATTAGGGCCTCGGGCTGCCCCGCCTGAGGACCCCACGACACCTCAGCTCGGGGAGTCGCTCACTGATGAGCAACGAAAACAGACCGGATGCCTCCTGCATGCATTCCGTAAGACGTTCACCACCCAGCCGGTCTACACGACCCTCGAGTACCATACCATCCAGACTGAGCCAGGAATGGTGATCCGAGGGGCAGCGAGGCCCTTACCTTATCGGATGCGGCAGGTTGTCGAGGAGGAAGTTCGGGCAATGCTAGAACTGGGCGTTATCGAACTGTCCCAGAGCGAGTGGCACAGCCCTGTAGTCCTGATTCCCAAACAAGACGGCACCCAGCGCTTCTGCATCGACTTCCGCTGCGTCAATTCTATTTCGAAGTTCGATGCGTACCCGATGCCACGCGTAGATGAGCTGCTGGATCGGTTAGGCGAGGCCTGCTTCCTTACCACCCTGGATTTAAGCAAGGGATACTGGCAAATCCCCCTTGAGCCTGCATCAGGAGAGAAGACCGCCTTCGCCACCGCTTTGGGCCTCTACCAGTTCACTCGGATGCCCTTCGGTCTACATGGGGCCCCTGCAACGTTCCAGCGGCTCATGGATCGCCTCCTTTGTCCACATCAAGAGTACGCGGCCACGTACCTGGACGATGTGGTCATTTACAGCGACCGCTGGGAGAACCATCTGGAGCGAGTGGCGGGGGTCCTGCGGTCCCTACGAGCCACGGGGTTGACCGCCAATCCGAAGAAGTGCCGTATCGGGTGGCAGGAGACAACCTACCTGGGGTACACTATTGGGAACGGACAGGTGAAACTGCTCGTGGGGAAGGTCCAAGCCCTAGCCGCATGTCCACCCCCTACGACGAAGCGTCAGGTGCGCCAATTCCTAGGACTGGCAGGCTACTACCGGAGGTTCATCCCCGACTTCACCTCCATCGCAGCCCTGTTAACAGGACTCCTGACTAAAGACTCTCCCCGACGGGTGGAGTGGACCTCAGAGTGTGACCATGCCTTCCAGGCTCTCAAAGAATGCCTCTACCGCAAACCCGTCTTATACAGCCCGGACTTTTTCCAGGGGTTCGTCCTTCAAACGGACACCTCCGAGGTGGGCCCGGGAGCGGTCCTGTCCCAAGAAGCGGATGGGGAGGAGCACCCTGTTATATATCTTAGCCGGAAGTTGTTTCCACGAGAAGGGCACTACACCGTGATCGAGAAGGAGGCCTTGGCGGTGAAGTGGGCTTGCGATGCCCTGCGATATTACCTCCTGGGGGCCCCCTTCATACTTGTCACCGACCACGCCGCACTTCGATGGCTGGCCCAAATGAAAAACAATATGCGGCTTACGCGATGGTACCTGGCGCTACAACCGTATGCTTTTACCGTCCACCACAGGGCCGGTAAGGACCATGCTAACGTGGACTTCTTGTCCCGCCTGGGGGAAGTGGAGGGGAGCCAATGGTGGTCG
The DNA here is from genome assembly GCF_016161935.1 of Mauremys reevesii. NCBI lineage: Eukaryota > Metazoa > Chordata > Testudines > Geoemydidae > Mauremys > Mauremys reevesii. Next base: position 119,047,386 of record NC_052626.1, read on the forward strand.
AGACCGCTGGTGATGCCACGACGACACAGGTACTCGATAATGGGGAGAGGGGAAGTAGCCCGGGGGTAGCCGACCCCAGTCTGGCTGCAGCACTGCCAGAACCAATGTCAGTGTGTTGTGGCCTGGATCCCCATTGACAGCATCTGCTGCTGCTAGGGCCCCGGGCTGGGACGCAGCGGAGTGGGAGGGCCTGCGTCCCCCCCTGCCACCCAACTCCTGGGTGGCAGACTCCCCCTTTTCTTTGGCCTGAAGAGGCCGAAACCTCATTACTGCTCAGCCTGAGGGCCTGAGCCCATTGACTCAGGGTTTGTTGACCCGCCCTAACCGAGGACCGAGCTTCAGGCTATTAGTAGCGAGGCTGTGGGGTCCCCCACAGGCCCGCTGAGGGACAAACCGCGGCCGAGCCGCGTCACAGTCCCCCTTTATTTTGTTTGCTTTGCTGGTTCCTTTTTAAGTTGTGGCCCACTGTTGGGCAAAGGTATCAGCAGTGCCCCTTGAGGTTTTTTCTTTGAGGGTGGCCCTTTCTGTATTTTACCTACAACTTTTCCTAGACTGTTTAAAGCAGTATATGAATTATTAAACATTACTGCTGTTTTCATTGTTAAGCCAAGTTGTGACACTAACGTTCCTTCAGACTGTGTTACATCACATTCTATGGTACCTTCCCATCCTGAGTCAACTCAGGATTTCCATGCACTAATTTCACCAATTGTTTCTCTACAGAATCAGAATCTCCTCCTGGGAAGAAAAACTTCATTTCTTTTCAGGTTATTGATATTACTTCCATAGGGAAGACCAGAAAAGTTTGCTGAACTTGTACGAGAGCTAACCCTGTTCTTTTCCTCCAATTTTCTGAACCCAACTTTCTTAATGCTCACTACAGCACTGCTTCCCTGAGCTGCACTGTTTACTACCTTCATAGCCTGCAGCTCTTCCTATAAGCAAGCTGCTTCCTGTTGGCAATATGCATGGTTAGCCAGTCTGCTGGTTCTGAGTGTTCAGAACCACTTTTACTGCTTGCTGCCTTTGTGGCCATTTTCCTTAAACAGCAATCTTGCTCCCTCAATATTTCAAACCATTGCTTATCACAAGTGCATTACAGCTTTTTAATCTTCAGCTCATCCTTTAAACCTCTCTCTTGTAATGGCTCAGCTTGAGAACTCCACTTCTCCCTAAATCAAAATTCCAGTTGCTACAAGAGCAACTGCTGAACCTGGTCTCAGGAATCTTCTAACCTTTTAGATTCTTCTAACTCAAACATGCAAGGGTTATTTAGTTCTTTTGCAACCATGGTTGAGACATCTGTTCCTGTTGTCCCAGGTATATCAGACATTTTAGCCAACCACCTGGATATTGTATTCCTAGTTAGAGGACCTGTGGACTTGCCAAATACCCTAATTTGTTCCATGGCGCAAGGTCCATGAGGGAACTCTCGGGGTTGTCTCGTGTATCACTCCCACTCAGCCCTTCTAGACTGTCAAAGCATCACCTCATTAACCCGTCCTGGGCCTTGGAGGTGGCCCGTTTTACAGACCTTCCAGGCACAGGGAGATAATGAGGCTCAGTGGCAGGACTAGGAATAAAACTCAGCTCTGGTGCTTCCTGCCCCATATTCATTCCCAGAGAGCGCCCCAAGGCTCCTGCCCGTCCATTCCTACCCAAGGGCAGGGGAGTCAGATCCCTGGCAGTGCAGCATCTACCAGGGACAGAGGCACCCACGCAATTGCCAAACACACCCTGCCATCACGTAAATGCCTGGTAAGAGAGGGACTGATGCAAACCCTGGTTACTGGCATGGCTGGGCAGAACTCCGTGGCTGCTGCCACATCCACCCTACACCCACTGGAGAAGGAGCAGCTCAGCCTCAGTGGGCATCCTGCCCCTCTGCTATGGGCTCCACCATTTACTATAGTGAACCTGGCCGGGCAGGCTCTTCTGCATGGGCCTGTTATTATGGCAGTTGCAAGACTCACCTTGTGGGACGGATGCAGCAGCTCAGCGGGTTGCTAGGCTGCTGGTGCAGCCAGGTGACAGGATGTGCCCGGCAGGGCTGGAGGCAGAAGTCCAGCAGCTGACAGCTGCCAACTGCAGGAGACAGGGTGATCTATTGCTACAGGCATCAGCCTGGCAGGAAGGATCAGTCAAAGGCCCTGTTATCTGATACATGTCTGGCCACCCCTCTAAGTGTCCCTCATGCCCAGCCTTAATCCTCACTACCATCCCCTTTCCTTTCACCTCAGGCCTACCTCACCACTCTCTTTCTTTCTTTTTACAGATCTATCCCTCACCCAACTCCATGCTGCCCCCTCCCAGCAATTCACTCTTCACACACAGGCTCCCCCATTCCTCTCTAGCCCCCCTGCTTCCTTGTCCCCTTAGAATTTACCTACAGCAGTGGTGTCCAATCTTTTTACGCACAAGATCACTTTCTGAATTTAAGATCAACCCAGGACCTACCCTGCCCCTCTCACTCCATCCCCCCCACACTCAATTTCACCGGGCTGAGGTAGAAGTGCAGGCTCTGGCATGAGCGGTTCGGCGTGAGGGAGGGGTCTCTGGGATGAGCCTGGGGCAGGGGTGCAGGAGGGGGTGAGGAGTGCAAGCTCTGGAAGGGAGTTTGGGTGTGGGCTCAGGACTGGGGCAGGACCTTGGGGTGCAGACTCTGGACTGGGGTTTGGGGTGCAGGAGGGGGTGTGAGGTATAGGCTCTGGCCAGAAGGCGCTTGCCACAAATGGCTCCTGGTTGGCAGTGCAACGGGGCTATGGCAGGCTCCCTGCCTGCTCTGGCCCCACGTCGCTCCTGGAAGCAGCTGGTATGTCTCTGCAGCCCCTGGAGCGGGGGTGGGAACAGGCAGGTGGCTCTGCGCATTGCCCCTGCTCCTCTACACTGACTCCACGGCTCCCATTGGCTGGGAATTGAAACCAATGGGAGCTGCATGGGTGGCACTAGTGAGTGCGGGCAGCGCACGGATACCCGCTGCTCCTTCTGGGGCCACAAGCCTTCTCCCCATGCTGAATGGCTCCTGGACAGCGTGTCTGGCTCCCTCCTGTCAGCCCCACCACAGTTTGTTGTGGACACTCCCTGCGCCTTACATTCCTCTGGATGAAAAGGAGAGAAGAGGACACAGACTTGGCTGGTATTTTCTGTTTCATTTTTTTGGCCAGAGCAATATTTCTGCATGGATCAACAAATCCCTTCTCAATTATAGCCCTGACATGGTTGGAAGCAATCCACCCTCATCATCCTCTCCTAGCTGTTGCCAGGAACCTCTTCAACGAGTTAGTGGGTCACCTCAGGCTGATTTCCAACAGGAGTCCAGCAAAATAAAAACCCACCCTCCTGTTGTCAGTCTCAGCAGAAAGGCCAAGGCAAGAAGGACGAACACCCACCTCAAACCTGGGGAAGAAGCAGATTGATGGGAGAGAAGCTTGGCCTATTCTAGGCAGCTGGGACTTCTGTCCTTTACCGCAGACCAAGGTGACAGCCCATTAAAAACATAAGACAGCAACAGACACAGCACCCAGCCCACAACCCAGGTCCTTACAAACCCAAATCTTTTTCCATGTGGTTCCTCCTAACAGAAGATCAAATTATTGAGGCACAGGCCAAGACAGACACCAGAAGCAGCTCCCTGCTCCAGCCCTGCTCCCACCAGCTACACAAGCAAGTGAGCGTGCGCTGATTAAGAGGATTCAGGCCCTTAACACCAGGGGCTCCAGTTCACACATTGGCTCAGTCTTTGGTTTATTTGCCCCAAGTCAGGCAATATGAGGACATCTCATCCCTGTCCCATCGGGGCTTATGACACCTCCCGGCGCCGTGGACTGCAGCATCCTGCCTCGCTGGTGCAAGAGAAGACAATGCAGGTTTCCATTTAAGAGCAGCCGTGCAGACTGTGGGTTTGTATAACCTCCTGCTCTTGCGTGTGAGCCAGCAGCGTGTACTCAGTGCAGTTGATCAGCCCACAGCAGGGAGGAGAGGTGATGGGGAGTCCCCAGTGAAGGCATAAGGAGGCGGTGGGCAGGATAGCAGGGAAAGCAGTGTCAGGACAGATGGACCCCAGAGAATCAGCTGCCCTGAGGCTTTATTACCCTTCCCCGCTGTAGCCTCACTCCTTGGCCTCTTTGCGCTGCACCTGGCGTTTCTGCAATAGTGCCAGCGTATCCCGCTTCTCAATCCGGCGCAGCTGCTTCTTCTTGGCACGCTTCAATTTGAGCGGATTCCGGATCTGCAGGGGTGGAGCAAGAGAGAAAAGCTGTGAACCTCAGCCATGGAGCAACACAGACCAAGGACAAAACAACTCTTGGGGACAGCTGGTCAGAAAAAAATGCTGCTGTGGTATCTCATGAGAGTTATAGTTCAAGTGCCTCATAATCCCACTTCTCCTCTATAGGCTGGGCTGCCTGGTCAGACTACATCTCCCATGATGCATCACACTGTCCCTTCATGAAGCTGTACAGAACGGCCAGTCCTGCCTGTGGTGCATTATGGGAAATGTAGTCTGGCTGGGGAGTCCAGCCTATAGAGAAGAAAGGGAGCATGAGGTAACTCAACTACAACTCCTAGGAGGCATGATGGCAGCTTTTCCAAAAGGAAACATTTCAGTTTTTCAAATGGAAAAAAAAAAGAAAAGACAGTTCTCACCCCCCACACTCCCAAAAGTTAATCCTCCAATTTTCAGTCAAAAACAGTTTCAGTGGAAAGTTTTCAGCCACCCATAGCACTGGGGCAAGTCACACATCTTGGAGCCAAAGCAGGGCTGTTTGCTAAAGCAGGGCTCTGCCTAGTCTAGTTCTGAATAGTTTTAGTGACAGGCTTCCCACACAACAAAAGGCTATTCCACAGGCTCATAGATTCCAGTATGAGGCTGTTTTTCCCACTATCCATCTGGATTTCTCTCTCTCTCCGTTCATTTTCACCCTCTTGTGCCTGCCGTGGGCACTCAACAAGAACCAGTCTCTGCAGAGAGGAAAAACTGGGCTGACCCCAGCAACTCACAAAAATCTGACATGAGTACGTGTCAGGCCTCAACACAAATATGGTTTCCTGAGCAGCAACCGGGACACAGTGAGTACAGGGGGAGGAGCCCCTCAAATGAATCTGTCCCATGTTGGAAAGGTGGGTTCTGGGTCTCCCTGCAGGAGAGGCTAAAAAGCCAGGACACTCACCACTTGTACGATCTCCGCCTTCCGCTCGTTCTCCAGGCGTCGTTTCAAGTTCTCTTCCCGGCGCTGTTTCTTCTCCTGCAGAAACAGCACAGTGAAGCTTTGATTTTATATCCTGCCATTCAGGGAAACTGCATTCTAGGGTCATGCCCAAGAATGGGAGCAGAGGGGGAAGAGGCAGAAAAGGTGAGAGAGGTCCACAGCAAAGATCGTAAGAGAGATAGAATCAGCGAGGCAAGAGAGCAGAGAGGGCAAGAACTGCAGAGGAGAAGGCTCTTGCACCAGGCCCAGTGAGGTTCTCTCCAGGTACTCTAATAATTAGTTGTGTGCCTGTGTGTAGAGATCCTTCTTGGGGGACAGGGGAGCCAACGCAACGAGTGGGTGAGAGCTCCATAATCTAGGGACCTCTGCTATGGAAGTTCTGACTCCTTTCATAAGCCTCTCCCACTGGGAGGTGCGTTCACTGCTTCAGTGGAATGCTGGGATCGGAGTTGCAGGAAGGAGAGGCGATCTCAGGTGGCCAGAGAGTCCTACACAGGGCTTTGAATAGCAGGACACACCCCTCACTTTGCACTCTGTATCCAATGGGGGGGGGGGCAGAAAAGACAGTAAACATCAGGAAACTGGGGTGATGAGTTTGTGGGGACCTGTGCCACTGAGCAGTTAGGCTACTGTGTTATGTACCAGAGGGAGCTTATGTATCAGCTGTTGGGCTTAATTCCTTGGAGTGGTTCCAGCAGGTGGCACTCTCCTGTACTCTCGCAAGTTCTTTTTCTTAGTGCACAAGTCTTATAGATTTAAAAGCCAGACAAGACCATTGTGATCATCTAGTCTGAGCTCAAATTTGCACTTTATTTCTAGTATGCATTTATCTAGCTTCAATTTCGTCACTGGATCTTGTTATGCCTTTGTCTGCTAGATTAAAGAGCCCTCTATTATCAAATTTCTGTTCCTTATGCAGGTACCTACTGACTGATAAAGAGAAGATCAAGGAGTGGCTTGAAGTATAGAATATTGGAATTGGAGAGCGTCCCTTTAAACAGTGTGACTCTTAGACAGATATGCTGGGTCATTTAGTTTTGGGTTATGCAGGGTTCTGAGAGCAGTGATCCTGGGAAGGAGGAAGCCACATCAATGGTGGGAGAGGTTGCTCACTGCTCTGTTCAGTCAATTCTGGAGGCAGAGTTGCTTCCTGGGAACCAGGCTCTAGTGCTGTTCAGAAATTCCCGGAAGAATAAATTTGCCCTGTATGCTGTTTGACCATCTCTGTTCCAGGACTGGTGTATGGGTAAGCTTGGAAGTATTAGATATTTATCAATAAATGTTTATTTCACCATACACACTGAAATTGATGAAAAAATATTTCTAGCAATAATAATTGAAAGGTACAGATGGGCAAAGTAAGAAAAGTGCTGCTTGAGAACTTATTAGGGTTTGATTTAAAGCTATTTACTTTGCATATTTTGACATGATGTTGATAATTTGTGTTTTAACAGCCATAAAGCTTTAGCTCTTTGAATTCCAGTGTTTGACTGTCACTAAATAAATTGTCTGACTCCCCCATAATTTCATACAATTGTGAAAATGTAAATAAAAAACAGAAAAAAATGTTTAAAAATAAACATTGATATTATCCATCAAAATGATAAAAAAAATTGAATTCTGCCAAACCTATGTATAGTATAAATACATCAAAGTCACACTTAGATTATACCCACACTGTGTCACTGATTTCTCCTCTACTGGAAAAATAACTGGCAAGGCCCCAAACATTTGCTACCATCCAAAAGAGGGGTGACGCTGGTGTCAGAAGAAGAGGTAATACAATTAAGTTGCATGGTGTGAAGGAAGAGAGAAGGCGGCTAGAGCAAAGAGGAGACAGTCCATGAGATAGCCTGGAGCTAGGATGTGACAGGTTTTTAAAACAAAACTGGATCAGGAACGGAAAAGAAAACCAGTGGAATTGTTTCAGGACAGAAGTGAGGGGATTGGCACATGCAAACTGCCACCCCAGATCAGAGGTGAGATCCATCCAGCCCAATATCCTGTCTCTGACAGCAGCCCGCACCAGATGCTGCAGAGGAAGATGCAAACAACCCACACGCCACATATGGAACAACCTCCCCAAACAGAAGTTTCTCCTGGAGCCCAGGGTGTTCTTAGTGGTCATCTTAGATCCTGACACAGCAGGACTGGCATCTCAGATTTGTATCCCTTCGTATTTATCATTATCCCACAAAGGGGAATGTGGAGAGATGAAACACAGGGAAATCTTAGGAAGGAGAGCCGAAGATCGGGGTGGAGCTGAAGCAGCAGCATGCACAAGCAATGCTGCAATGGAGGCAACAAGGAAGGTCCCAGACACTGGACAGGAGGGACGTGGAAAGGAGAGAGGTCAGGCTCAAGAATAACACTTAAGTTAGAGGCAAACAAGAGGTGAGTTGAGGTGGGAACTAGAGCTGGGGGGTCTGAGGGAGGCTTCTATAGCCTGAGAGGCACATTTCTGCACTGGAGACTTAGAGCTGAAGGAACTGAGACAGAACAGCAAGGTTACTTGATCATGACAGGCAGAAGGGTGGCAATTCCAAGGTCAGGATACCATGAAATCTTGGGGTTCATTAACCATTGCAGGCCTCCTCTTGGAGCCTAGTTTACCGCTGTGATAACATGTGGGTGCAGGGGAGGGGAGACACACATACACACACACACACACACAATAATTGGGCAGTGAGCTGTGCTGCTCCATCCCCTCCCTTTACCTCACGCTCCCTCTGTTTTTCTTCCTGAAGATGCCGGGCAAAATCCTTGACTATTTTCTTCTCCTGGCGCTCTTTCATCTTTCGCTCCCAGGAGGTGCGGAGCGGCTTGTCCTGAATCATATGAGAAAACCTAAAGAAGAAGAGGGGAGAGAAAGAATTCCCATCAGCCACCAACACACAGAGGGGAGCATTTACACTAAGACAGCTTCACACAGCAACAGGCCAGAGTCAGGAACAGATTCCAGAGCACTTTTACAAAGGGGAGAGGTGTTATCCTGGGTGCCCATTTAGCATTAGCGCCCATCTCCAATTCCATCTGTTTGTAATACATCATGGGGAAAGTCACAAGCCTTCCTAGATCCCAGCGCCATAAGCTTCCTTATGCCACCACAACCCTACCCTAGTCTCCCCCCTCTCCCAGACCCACACTCCATGGTCTTACTCCTGGCTCCCCCCACCCGTACCCCACCTTCTCGCCCGGCCTCCCCGCTCACCGCTTCTTGCCGGGATCCTTCCACACCCGCCCGGATTTAGGCTTCCCCTTGGGAATCGCCGGCGCCTCCTTGCCCTTCTTGGCCGGATTCCGCCGCTGCAGGGCAGGGGCCGGGGCCGGGGCCACCCCCAGGGTCTCGCCGCGGCCGGGCTCCCCGGGGGTACCCGCTTGCCCGTCCTCGGGGCTGAGCGGCGGAGCCCTGGGCTCCTCCTGGGGTCGCTCGAGCGCCGGCTCTATCCCCTGCGCCTGCAGCCTCCGGCTCCTCCGCAGCCGCCTGGCGCCTGGAGCCGGCTCCATCCCCACGTGTCCAGCTGCAGCCTCCCGCCGCGCCCCTCTCAGCGCGGAGCAGCTGCCAGCGACGTCATTGGCGCGCGCGACAGGAACCGTTCCGGACTCTACGCGTGCTCAGAATCAAACCAGACCGACGTCAGGTGCCATGTTTGTGAGGGGAACCATTGAAGAACCCACCCCCTGTCCGCCATGTTTGTGAGGGGCATCATAGGGCAAGGTAGGGCCAACTTTCCAATGGCAGAAACCTGAACATCCCGGCCCCGGCCTCGGCCCACCACGTCTTTGGGGCCCCGGCCCCTCCCTCGCCCTTCCCCAAACTTGCTCACTTTCCCATTTTCACGGGGGGGAGGGCTTTGGTTGGGGGTGTGGGCTCTGGGGTGCGGGGTTTGGGGTGCAGGAGGGGGCTCTGGACTGGGGCCAAGGGGTTTGGAGGATGGGATGGGGCTCAGGGCTGGGGCAAGGGGTGGGGGTACAGGCTCCAGGAGGGAGTTTAGGTGTGGGAGGAGCTCAGGGCTGGTGTTGAGGTGCTGGAGGAGGTCAGGGGTGCAGGCTCCAGGGATCAGGGAGCAAAATGAGGAACAAAGCATTTCATAAAATGAGAGCACTTTTAATCTGAAAAGGTAATTGCATGGGAAGAGGCTGATATATACTGAAATGATAACACAGTTGTTCAGAATGACAGCATTATACGGTTATTCTCTTCAGTGCTAATGCTAATATTGCCATGTGTTGGTTATATGCTGGGGTGGCCAACCTGAGCCTGAGAAGGAGCCAGAATTTACCAACGTACATTGACAAATGGCCACAGTAATATGTCAGCAGCCCCCCATCAGCTCCCAAACCCCACTCCCAGCACCTTCCACCCACTGGCAGCCCTGTGAATCAGCACCTTTCCCCTCCTTCCCCACACCTCCTGATCAGCTGTTTTGTGGCATGCAGGAGGCTCTGGGGGGAGCGGGAGGAAGAGCGAGGGAATGGCAGGCTAAGGGGAGGGGGTGGAGTGGGGGCATAGCCTGTGGCAGAGCCCGGGGTTGAGCAGTGAGCACCCTCTGGCCCACTGGAAAGTTGGCACCTGTAGCTCCAGCCCTGGAGTTGGTGCCTATACAAAGAGCCACGTATTAACTTCTGAAGAGCCGCATGTGGCTCCGGAGCCACAGGTTGACCACCCCTGTTATATGCAGAAAAGACATTAATTGTGTGATTGACATAATAAAAGGTGTGAGCTCTAAGCAGAATCCTGATGCTCACCCGTTTACCAGCTTAAACAAGGCAGTGTGTCCCATGGACCTCATTTTCCAAAGATTTAGATTCATAGTTTTTAAGGCCAGAAGAAGCCATTAGACCATTTTGGTCTGACCTTCTACATAACATAGGCCACATAAGTTCACCAGTTACCTCTGTATTGGTGTAAAACAATGTAAAACTGTTTAAGCAGTTCACATTGTCACCACTTTATTGATTCTTTTATGTTACAGTTCGTGGGCAACACGATATTGACTATTGATATGCACTATTCCAGAATAAAAGTGATTTCATTCCAGAATAGTTACTCCACTTTGGAAGCACATTCTGGAGTAAAGTAACTTTTATTCTGGAATAGAATGTCCAGATGGGGAGCTATTCTGAAATAGTTATTCTGGTCAGTTTCCTTATGTAAACAATCCCTTTCCTAAGAAATCAATGTCCAGAGTATTTTAAAGTGACATTTTGCAACAAGCCTTTTTGTTGACATTCCATAACTAAAGGAACATTTATTCTTTCATTTTTGACTTAAAATGTTGTTTTGATTCAGATACTGAAAAAGTTCAGTTTTCCTTTGGGTTTGGGGATGTTTTGGAAATTCCTCTTTTGGTGACTTTCTCCTCTTTGTTTTTTTCAATGGAGGAAGCAAAAAAGGTGGTTGAAATCCCCCCCCCCCCCTTTTAACTTCTTCCAACTCAGAAGAGTTAAACAGTGAAAAGTTCTTTTGAACTGAAAAGATGTGAATTTTTTTTTTACAAAAGTTATTAAAAGTGCTACTTTCTTTAATTTTTAATTTCTTTTACAACTGAAAAAAACTGTGAACAAGTGTTTCATTTTATTTTTACTTTTCTCAACTTGTTCCCCATTTTTCTTCACTGGAAAACGTGAAAAAAGGGAGTGGGGGGTAACCATCCCAATTTCTTCAGTTTTCAAAAGCTGAAATGAAAGAGTATAAATTGAAATACATTTAAATTTTTAATTTCAAATCTACATTTTGAAATGCAACAATATATCTCTTGTTTTGTTTCAAAGTGGCATTTCAAAACAAAATGAGTGGGTTTTTTTTTGTTTTGTTTTAGTTTTGAAATGCCCCACAGAAAACCAACGTTTTCCAATCAGAAAATTTAAAAACAGAATTTTTCCTTTGGAAAGATCCAGGGGACAAATTCTGGTATTCTGATCCAGTCTATATAACACTTTCTGCTGTCGTTGTCTAACAGCTGACCTTAAGCAGCACTGAATATATGCAATGCCCAATGCAGTGAACTAGAACTCTGAGTACTCAGTAGTAAAACTGGGTAGAAAACGGTTCCCATCTGGATAAAATTTTTGAGATTTTGACATTTTTCTTAGCCCAAATCGGGATGAAATGTCAAAATCTCAAAACATTTTGCAAACTGAAAAATTTTATTTTTTTTTCGTTTGGGTCGATCAAAACATTTCATTTTGATTTTTACCTTTTTAAATTAACTTTTTTTTGCTATCATTATCTTAAATTTCTGAATGAAAAGTAGTTTTGCACTGAAAAAAATGATTTTTTTTGTTTGAAAAATAAAATTCTAACTCTTTTGTCCCAAAATTTTTCTAAACAAGAAGTTCCTCAAAACCACCCTTTTCTCACAAACCGTTTTGGTTTCAGTGAATTGGCATTTCCACACCAAAAAATATTTTTTTTTGCTAAAAAATTCCTGACTAGCTCTGGTCAGAATCCAGATTCCACTCAGAATCCAAGACTAGTAAGGAACACTTCTCAAATTTGAGAGGTAAGCTTGGTTTTGAATGAACAGATAGGGATGTAGCTAGACATAACATTCTGTGGGAACATTTGTTATAATAATACTGTAAGCTCAAGTTAATATAGCAAAAAAAAAATGCATCTTTAGCGTTTGCACGGTACGCAGTAGAATGAACCTGGCAACCCACATGAGAGGTGGATTCTTGCTGGAGCTGTGAAGGGAACAAGGAAATCTGATACATTTATATTGCCCTAGAGGTGTGGCTTTCCCGTTGTGGCACACTGAATCCTTCCTGGTGGGTTACAGAATGAGACATTTTAAGATCCAAGCAATGGGAGCGGTGGGGTACTGGAAGGGAAGGGAGATCAGTGAGATCTTTCTTTTATGACATGATCCTCAGAATGAAAGAGCTGGATGACCACTGCCATAAAACCAAAGAAGATTTGAAAGAAGTTAGGAAGTGAGTGAATGCGATTCTAAACAGCAGTAACCCTGGTGGTCCTAAGCACTTTATTCTGCAAGTCCTGAAGGCTGCTAAGGATTTGACTTTCCCTTAGAAATATGTTGTTTGAGAGCATCAGCAGTAGCTGAAGAAATCATTCTAAGGACCTGGAAATCAGCAAAGAAGTCAAGTGCTAAGGGCCAGTCCATAAAACATGTGATCTGGATGGGATAATACAACATGAAAGGAGAACGAGTGAGGATTTTCTGGACGCAGAGTGGCCAAGTTCTTGGTGGAAGCCCAAGACATCAGGAGTTACTGAGGGCTGAATGTGGCATTTACATGGAGATCATGGCATCACTGCTCTGTTCTGGGACAATCAGGATGTCATATCTCTAGTGGGTTTTTTTTTTATATCACATGCTGCCCTGTATGTTCCATCATGTAACAGATGAACAGTGATTCTCTTATGTTACAGTTCGTGGGCAATATGATATTGACTATTGGCTACAGAATCTGTTACCTTCTATCCACAGCCCATTGCTTACTGCACTCCTTTACTGCAACACAAATAAAAAAAAATTAAACAGACCCCCACTCTCTGCCTTGGTGCAGTTAAGTTGTGTGAGGGGACCAGGGGGCAAAGACCAAGAAAAAGGGATGGATCAACTTCTACTCCATAATCCTGTTGGCTCCCACTGTTTTCCCCATCCGTCTTGTTTGCCTGTGCAGATGGGAGGGTTTGTGGAACTTGGGGAGAGGCGTGAGCAGGACGGAAGGATGGCTTTGGAGCTTGCTGTCTTGTGCTCCGGTTGCAGAGAGTTCCAGGGATCACAGGAGGATTTGGGGGTGGGGGAGAGCTGGGTTCAGTCTCATTCCAGCTCCTCCCCCTTTACTGACTGGTGAGTTTGAGGGGCCAGGGAAGGCGTGTGTGGGTCAATTTGTTTTCACCGTCCCCATACAGGCTGGAGCGTTTGGAAATCAGGCAAGGGTTTTGGGGTGCAGAAAGAGTTAACTCCTGCCTTCTAGTTTTGGGGGAGGAAGTTCAGGGATAAGAGTCCATGAGGGGATTCTGTGAGGAGGGTTCTGAGAGAGGTCATGGGCTGCAGTAGGTTACAGACAGGAGAGTTTGCAGGGAAAGTCAGAGGATACTTTGAGCGTTAAAGCTGCTCTCATCTCTCAGTTGAGGGACTCAGGAATAGTGGTGTCTGGCTCAGCATTTGCCCCTATCCCCTAGACACAGAAGAGTTGGGGGGGCTGCATGAGATGTTGGGGCTCAGAGTTTGCTCCCTCTGCCGTCCTGCCTGGGAAGATGAAGAAGTGGCCAAGAGTCCATGTCGCTGTGGCTCCAGTGCAGGAAATCTCCATCATGTTCTCAGTACACCTGGGGGGTGGGAGGAGCAGAGCCGGTCTCTGCTCCATCACAGCAGCTGGGGAATAATCAGAGAACAGAATTCACCTTCCCATCTCATCAGGATTACACCAAAAACCAGCATTTGGCCCTCTCCACCTCCACCTTTTCTGACTAGTTCATCCAAGGGAGGGTTAGAATCCATTGGTGGATCAACATAGAGGTAAAGCGCTGGACTGATCCAACATGGGCAATGAATTCCCCTTTCCCCAAGGAAAGGGGTCATGGGGATCTGATTTTGCTCCCACTGAAATCCCTGGACAAACCCTCATTGACGTCAACGGGGGCTCAGCTGGTGGCTCCATTGTCAGAGCGATGGGGCAGGAGGTCTCTCCAGGGCTAAGGGAAGGGGAGTCTTTCTGCTGATGTCAATGGGCTATGGATCAGGCCTGAGATGATCACTGTGTGTGAGCGATTGCTCCAGGATTGGAGGGCAGGGAGTGTGTCTGGGCTCCAGCCTCACCATCTGCGTGTAGTCCTGCTGTTTCAAGACCTTGTGTCCATACACCAGGGCAGTGATGGCCGTGCACAGCTCCAAGAAGCAAAGCAGGATGAATATCGAGTTAATCCCGTGATTCAGAATCTGTGGGGAAGAAAGCCCAGGGGAAGTCATCTGGCAACCCCAGTGCATGGGGCCACCTCACCCTGGGGGAGGCCTGTGCCCCATCTGAGAGGTGTCATTACTACACAGCGAGGGGGTGAGGGCTGCCTGAACTCTCCTCTCTGCCATATGCCCTGATAGGGGGCAGGTCATGGCAATGGGGCCCAGCCATCCAGTGGCCAGACATACTATGGGTTGGGTCCTGCGTGGCACTGACTAGGACTCAAATTGGCTGCATTAGGCAGTGACTTTCCCAGTACAACCAAAGGGAATCCCTTCTCCTCCCAGGGCTGAGCTGGGCAGAGCCTGTCTTGTTTCAGAGTCTAGCTCCCTGCCCCTCCTTCATCTCTGGCTCTTCTCCTGCCCCTTGTTCTCACTCGCTCTGTGAAGCTCACTAGAGATGCTCATTGCTTTGGCAGGGAGGGCCCTGGCCAGGTCACACCCATGGGGTCCCAGGTAGATTTCAGTAACCCACCTAGCATGTTTGAGGGAGGAGGGTTTGGCAACAGGGTGGAGGTCAGGAAGGGAGAAGTTGTGTTGGATCGGGGCAGGTCGAGGGCGCTGCAGCTTCTCATGGCACAATATGGGCCCTGCATTAAAGCATAGTTTCTGTACTGTTCCCCTCACTACGGCCATTGTGATGGCTGCTATCTTGGATGGCACACCAGGAACTAAGCTTGGAGCCTCTACAGTGTGGTGTATTGGAAATGGTGTTAAAATTACAAGCACTTACTTTATATTGTAGGGGATCAGCCACCATCTTAGCTAGCCCCTGGGGGAACTGAACTGGGGAACCCCTGAGAACTAAACAATGGAGTCTTTACAGGTTGAGCTAAAGAGCCACGCTCTCAAGTAGCTGCTGTGCACCAGGTGCTATGGAGACCCATAACAACCACACACAGCCCCTACACCCACTCCTAAGCTTCCTCCCATAAGGCTGTCC
Organism: Mauremys reevesii; assembly: GCF_016161935.1. Lineage (NCBI taxonomy): Eukaryota > Metazoa > Chordata > Testudines > Geoemydidae > Mauremys > Mauremys reevesii. The sequence continues at coordinate 119,062,469 of NC_052626.1, forward strand.
AGCTGAGTGATCCAGTCCCCAGTCCGGGCTACATACTGCTGGTATCATTATACCGGCTGGCCAAGGAAAAACTGGTCGCTTTAAATCTCAGGGTGCTGAGTTGACGCAGTTCTGAGTGTGGGCCCCATCTAGCCCTGGGGCAATGCTGCTGTTGTGGAGGCACCCGTTAAAGAAAGAGCCCATTCCTAACCTCTCCCTACTTATTGACAATTGCAAGCAAGCAAAAATTATGTCAGGCCTCAAAGAATTGCAAGTTTGGTGTAAAAATCATGAGATTTAACCCCCCAACACACAAATATGGGGTTCATTTTATTTGCTTTTCAGTTCCCCACAGCCAGAAGCCTGGAGGATCCTTTCTTTTTTGTTTTGTTTGTTTTAAACGGCAGCTGAGAGTCTCAACTAATCAACCTAATCCAGGAGCTGGGGCTTTAAGAAAAACACCAAATATTGTGCAACTCAAATAAATCTGCAAGAGTTTGCAGCACCACTTGCATCTGAGCCTCTCAAAGGGTTTCACAAACATTGTGACGGCCAACCCACCTGAGAGAGGCACTATTAGCCCCATTTCCTAGATGGGGAAACTGAGGCACAGAGTGGGGTTGCAGAGCAAGTCAGTGACAGAGCTGAGGTCTCCTGACCCACGCTGGTCTAGTGAATAACTACTACAGCTTCCTGGTCCTCTTGTTTAATTGAAACCCCCACCCCCAGTCAGGTGGACAGATGGATTCATTGCCCCTTGCTGAGCTTCTTTTCTCATGTTGCGGAGCCAGTGGGTCCTGAGAAGGTGATCCCAGGTCCCCTGGAGTGCTAGACCCAGTCAGGCCCCTGCAAAGAGGCTGTGGATTGCTGCAGGAGCAAGGGGCATGGAAGAGGTACCCACGTAGACATATTGGGCGCAGTTCAGCGGGGTCACTTTGCCGCCCTCATGTGTGCTGCACCACGGGATGTCTTGGCCGATCTCCAGGCTGTGAATGATCACAGCTGTCAGGGTGGCCAGGATGACCAGGCCGCTGATAATGTAGCAGACTTTCACCTGGATCAATCACAACCAATTAGAGGAGAGCAGGGCACAACATCTGTCATCGTTACAGCACTCACCGAGATTAGTGCCCCAGTGCGATGGCGGCCCTACAGGCACAGCAAGAGACAATCTCTGCCCCAAAGGTCTTACCGTCCAAACAGACTAGGCAGAAAGAGCTGTTATAACCCCCAGCCCCCACCTCCCGCTCTACAGGTGTGGAACTGGGGCACAGAGACATTAGGGCCTTGCCTGAGGTCAAATCTGTGGCAGGACTGGGAAAAGAAGCCATCTCTCCAGATCCCCAGGCGAAAGCCTTAACTACAAAGCCATCCTCATGGCACGTTTATAATAAGGGTGTAATCTCTAAAGGCTCTACTGTCTGCAGAGGCAGGTGGCCAGTTTGTGTCCAGTTCCTCTCACACAACACAAGTAACAGTTTGGAGGACGAGCGACTCTGTCACATCCGGGCCAATCAGCTGAGGCACCTGAGCTGACAGTCCATATGCTGAAACAGCTGGGGCTGCGTGACCTACGTGGGGGAGCTCTGGGGTCTGGCATGGACTCCCCATGCTGGTCTACGGAGTCTGAGCATGTTGACTTGGAGGATGCAGCGTATCTGTTCCAGCAGGGGGCGATGGGGCTATATTGTTATGCAGTTGTGATATTAAAGTCCTAGGACCCCATTTTGTGAGGCTCAGAGTCCCATCAACTCCCAGCAAAGTCCATGGGCTCAAATCTTCATTCCAGCGGATGCAGGAATGGAGAGGGTTGGGCAAATGTGGTTAAAGCCACCCTTCCACATCCCAGCCCTTAGTGTAAGGGTCCATCTACACAGCAGCTGGGAGGTGTGACTCCCAACTCAGGTAGACGTGCACATGCTAGCTCTGCTCGAGCTAGCACCTAAAACTAGCAGTGCTGGCCGCAGCGGCGTGAGCCAGGTAACCTGAGTATGTACCTAGGATCCTGGACAGGGTTGTACTCGGGACCACCACCCATGCTGCCATGGCCACGCTGCAGAGCAAGCACGTGTTCGTCTGCCTGAGCTGGGAATCCCACCTCCTAGCTGCAGTGTAGAAACGGCCTGAATTAAAGCAGGCTCAGGGCTTCTGAAATTTGCATCCAGGCTACATAGGGCCTCCTAGGTGCCATCAGCCGCTGTGGCTAGCTGGAGTGCAGCCACGCACCAGTCCCACTCTCATGAACAAAAATGCTTGGAGGATATTTACCAGCCGGATGCTTTCTCTTCTCTCAGTCTCCACCAGCACGGATCCTGAGGACACGAGCTGCCCAGGGAACAGCAAATGGGGAAGAGTCATCGGCAGGTTCCCATCCCACTCAAAATCACACACACGTTGGAACTGGGTGGAATGAACCCCACAGGATTATGGGCCACGGAAGTCCTGCCCCAAAAGATGATACAAGATTGCGGGAGGGATAGCTCAGTGGTTTGAGCATTGGTCTGCTAAATTGATGGTTATGCATTCAATCCTTGAGGGGCCATTTAGGGATCTGGGGCAAAAATCCATCTGGGGATTAGTCCTGCTTTGAGCAGGGGGTTGGACTAGATGACCTCCTGAGGTCCCTTCCAACCCTGATCTATGATTGTCACTAGGATCAAGGTGTAAAGAGACCCAGTTTCAGGAGATTAAGGGTGGGATTGAGGTCTCACAGGTTCTCAAGTCCCATCTCATGGGACTCTCACTGCAGAGCAACCAAGAGGAGCTGGGATTTTCCCAAGTTCTCAGAAGCCAAAGGGTCATTGTCTGGCACCACAGTGCAATCTGCTGGGCATTTCCATATGGCAAGGTGACTGTGAAGTTTTCCAGATGGGATTTGCTTTTCCTCCATGTCACCATGGATCCATCGCTTCCATGACAGATGGACAGGACCTTAAAGCCTATATGCACAGGTAACTGACCCTGAGCTTGGGACTCAGAGAGAGAATCACATGAGCCTCTTGATCTAAGAATAAGGGCCAATTTATTCCCCTGCTGATGGCTGCATCAGTTTAAGTAGTCTTATGGGGCGCTGCCACTAGAGAGGGGGCAAAGATCTACCATCTCCCAGACTGGGGTGTATACACAGTGGAGCCTGACTGAATGTAGGGGTGAATTTCCATCATATCCCAGAGGAGTTCTTCCCTGCCAGAGCTCGGACCTCTCTGTCACAGCGGTGATTGGGGGGGGGTGAAATCTAGCAGACTGAACCCCTCCCTCACACCAGCCTGGGGGATGGATCTGATCTGGGGCACGATTGGGGCAGAGCAATGTCATAAGGGTAGAGTTGCCAGTCTGCCGCAGCATTCAGGGGTCTCTCCCATGTTTCCATGAGCCTCATTTGCAGGCCTGCAACCCAAAATATTTGTGAGTGCTGACGATGGCATGCTGGCCCAGGATGGTGCACATCTGCATGCTGTGACCCTGTACCATGGGGGGCCCGATGGAGTTGCCACAGGTTGAGCAAACGGACCCATCCTAGGGGGAGTGAGTCCACCCTGAAAGCATTTGCAGGGTCACCACCATCTTCTCCTCCCTTCCCAAGGGCTCAGTGCATAGCACACTCCCTTTTATTCTGAAAGCCTGCCTGGCTATGCTCACTGTCTTCTGTGCCGGAGTCCAGGGCATATCCCAGAGCAGATTTGTTGAGACATGCCCCTGCTCCCCCCGAAACTGGATCAAAGGGCTGAGCTCCTCACTACCGGAGCTGGCTGTGCCTACCAGCAAGCCGATCCAGAAGTAGACTCCGCTGGCTACGGTGAGGGCTGGGGCTGAGGATTCAGTTATCATCAAGGCAATCCCAAAGGAGATCTGTGTGAAACCAGATATGATCTGTATGGCCTAGAGGGGAAGAGGAGATGGAGCTTGGTGTCACTTATACACAATATGTGCGGCAGCATTACCATGATCTATGGCATCACTGTTATCACCATAGCCACTACCACTGACATCATTACCTCCATCATCTGCCATCACCCCATCACCCTGCCAGCATCATCACCCCCACCATCATCATCCCACCAACCCCATCACCCTGCCAACCTCATCACCGCCATCACTCTCACCAACCTCATCACCCCCACCATCATCATCCCCACCAACCCTATCACCCTCGCCAACCCCATCACCCTGCCAACATCATCACCTCCACCATCATCCCCATCATCCTGCCAACATCATCACCACCATCAGCCCAACCAACCCCATCACCCTGCCAACATCATCACCCCCATCAGGCCAACCAGACCCTTCATAGAATCATAGAATATCAGGGTTGGAAGGGACCTCAAGAGGTCATCTAGTCCAACCCCCTGCTCAAAGCAGGACCAATTCCCAACTAAATCATCTCAGCCAGGGCTTTGTCAAGCCTGACCTTAAAAACCTCTAAGGAAGGAGATTCCACCACCTTCCTAGGTAACCCATTCTTCACCACCCTTCTAGTGAAAAAGTTTTTCCTAATATCCAACCTAAACCTCCCCCACTGCAACTTGAGACCATTGCTCCTTGTTCTGTCATCTACTATCACTGAGAACGGTCTAGATCCATCCTCTTTGGAACCCCCTTTCAGGTAGTTGAAAGCAGCTATTAAATCCCCCATCATTCTTCTCTTCTGCAGACTAAACAATCCCAGTTCCCTCAGCCTCTCCTCATTAGTCATGTGCTCCAGCCCCCTAATCATTTTCATTGCCCTCTGCTGGACTCTTCCCAATTTTTCCACATCCTTCTTGTAGTGTGGGGCCCAAAACTGGACACAGTACTCCAGATGAGGCCTCACCAATGTTGAATAGAGGGGAATGATCACGTCCCTCGATCTGCTGGCAATGCCCCTACTTATACAGCCCAAAATGCCATTAGCCTTCTTAGCAACAAGGGCACACTGTTGACTCATATCCAGCTTCTCGTCCACTGTAATCCCTAGGTCCTTTTCTGCAGAACTGCTTCCTAGCTATTCGGTCTCTAGTCTGTAACAGTGAATGGGATTCTTCCGTCCTAAGTGCAGGACTCTGCGCTTGTCCTTGTTGAACCTCATCAGTTTCTTTTGGCCCAGTCATCTAATTTGTCTAGGTCCCTCTGTATCCTATCCCTACCCTCCAGCGTATCTCCCACTCCTCCCAGTTTAGTGTCATCTGCAAACTTGCTGAGAGTGCAGTCCACACCATCTTCCAGATCATTAATGAAGATATTGAAGAAAACCGGCCCCAGGACTGACTCTTGGGGCACTCCGCTTGAAACCACCTGCCAATTAGACATGGAGCCGTTGATCACTACCTGTTGAGCCCGACGATCTAGCCAGCTTTCTTATACCTTATAGTCCATTCATCCAGCCCATACTTCTTTAACTTGCCAGCAAGAATACTGTGGGAGACCGTATCAAAAGCTTTGCTAAAGTCAAGGAATAACACATCCACTGCTTTCCACAGACCCAGTTATCTCCTCATAGAAGGCAATTAGGTTAGTCAGACATGACTTGCCCTTGGTGAATCCATGCTGACTGTTCCTGATCACTTTCCTCTCCTCTAAGTGCTTCAGAATTGATTCTTTGAGGACCTGCTCCATGATTTTTCCAGGGACTGAGGTGAGGCTGACTGGCCTGTAGTTCCCTGGATCCTCCTTCTTCCCTTTTTAAAAGATGGGCACTACAGTAGCCTTTTTCCAGTCATCCGGGACCTCCCCCGTTCGCCATGAGTTTTCAAAGATAACCCTGTGAATCCCATCACCGCCACCATCATCACCACCATCAGCCCCACCAACACTATCACCCTCGCCAACATCATCACCATGCCAATGTCATCAGCCCTACCAACCCCATCACCCCATCAATGTCATCACTGCCGCCAACCTCATCACCGCCATCATCCCACCAACCTTCTCACCCCTATGAACCCCATCACCCTGCCAACATCATCACTGCCATCACCCCCACCAACCTCATCACCCCTGCCAACAGCACCACCATCAGCCCCACTAATCCCATCACCCTGCCAATATCATCACCCCATCACACTGCCAACGTCATCAGCCCCATCACCATCACCCCTGCCCACCCCATCACTCCGAAATTATCAGCATCACTCTCACCACCCCCACCAACTGTATCATAATCACCCCATCACCCTGCCAGCATCATCACCGCCATCACCCCACCATCAATGCTAACCATCGTCTTTATCATCCCCAGTACCGTTATGAATAGCAGCTGCATCCCCACTGCTGCCATTGTCATTATTTTCTGTTTTCTCCCTTTCCCCTACCCCTGGGAACAAATTGCGACTTCCGTTACATCGCCACTTCAGACCTCTGTTCCTGGAGGAGCTCGTCTCCTGATGACCCACAGTGTCTGAGACACACACGCTCAGCTGCAGCCCTTAGGTCAGCCCCAGACCCTAAACTTATCAGCAGAATGAGAGCAGATGGGGGAAATCAACCGGGTTGAGGCACCAAAATCCTCCCATGGAGATAATCCTCTCTGCCTTACATTGCCTGGCTGGGCAGCATTTTCTGGGCACACGGGAGATGTTTATGCCTTTGGATGCCAGGGAGCTGTTAAGCTAGGAAATCCTGCAGCTGTAGCACTTCATGGTGTGCTCTTGCCAGCTCTCACCAGCTAAACAGGGTTCAGGCTGTGTTAATAGCACCATGGAAGGTTGGTGATTCAATAGGGGTGTTCTTCACTTGGGGTTAGCTCCAGACCTGCTCCTAGGGAAAGTGGGGCACTTGCCTTTTGGAGCAGCGATAAAACTGAGGTCACTCCTGGTCTTTTAAGATGCCAAAGGGGGAGGCTAGATCTGGCATCCTGGCTCATGTAATTACACACTGCCTTCCCCAAATTTCCCTCCTGCTGTTTCACTTGCATATGGCTGCGGCACAGTTGCTGTGCGTCACCCCAGAGGTGGCTGCATTTCAGTGGCTGGAGGAGCTGCAGCGTGGAATCTTTAGGGATGCAAGGGGCTATGTGACCATCCAGTGAGGGGGTGATGCTTACAGTTCAGCTGGCGCTAGCTGGGCCCCTTGTTGGGCCATCTCAGCAGCCAGGCAAGGGCTGAATGTGCAGGGCGCAGATTCCAGTTCTAAGCCACCCCCCACCCCAGTGAAGGGTTAATTCCTGCTTGTCTAGACCTCACCCACAGCATCCTTGCAAGTGAAGGGAAGGAGAGTCCATTAGTCTCCCAGAGAGCTGAGGGGAAGGGCCCAGCTCCCCCTCGCTAAGTGCACTGTGGGGGGGTGTCACTCTCAGTTCCCCTTCTTTTGTCCAGCAGAGATGTCAGATGTCAGATCCTCACCCCCAGTGCCTTGGGCTGTGCCTTCCTGAAGCCTTTGACCTGGGCTGAGCTGGGATGTGGTGCCGTTGAGTCCAGCTGTGCAGCCCGGGGATCGGTCTGCGGGATGACCTCTGTGACGACCTTCACCCCCCCGGATTCTGTCACCGTTGCTGCCATTTTGGTGCCAGCTGTGGAGAGAACGGGGAAGTTGGGGTCAGCAGCAGGACAAGACTGGGGCAGGGGAATGGCGGCTCCCTGCTGCGGCAGTCGGGCAGAGGGGAATCCTCTGCCTCCTGCCAATGGAATGGGACAGCTGGGGAATCCCTTCAGACAAATAGCCTATAGGGGAAGGGTGAGCTTGCTATGGGCATCCCAGGGGCCTGCTCACTAAGGGGATCCAGAGGAGAGACCCCAGGGCCTGCTGGCTAAGGGGATCCCAAAGGAAAGACCCCAGGGGCTGCTTGCTAAGGGGATCCCAAAGGAGAGATCCCAGGGGCCTGCTCGCTAAGGGGATCCCAAAGGAGAGATCCCAGGGGCCTGCTGGCTAAGGGGATCCCAAAGGAGAGACCCCGGGGGCTGCTGGCTAAGGAGATCCATAGGAGAGACCCAAGGGCCTGCTGGCTAAGGGGATCCCAAAGGAGAGATCCCAGGGGCCTGTTCGCTAAGGGGATCCCAAAGGAGAGACCCCGGGGGCTGCTTGCTAAGGGGATCCCCGAGGAAATGTCCCATGGGTCTGCTCTCTAAGGGGATCCCAGAGGAGTACCCGGGGGCCTGTTGGCCAAGTAGATCCCAGGGAAGAGATCCCAGGGGTGAGCTCACTAGGGGGATCCCAGGGGAGATCCTAGGGGCCTGCTTGCTATGGGATCCCAAGGGAGAAGTCCCATGGATATTTGATGTACAGTGATCCCAATGGTTTACCCCTTAGGGTTTCCAGAAGGAGCTGGGGAAGGGGGTGACTCCCAGGCTCCACTGAAAGGCAGTGCAGGGGCTAATGAGGCCAGTCCTGTGGCTGCATTCTGTGGGGACACAGGTCAGATCCTGGCCCCTATCACATCCCAGGCACCTGGAAGTTATGAGGCTGCAGGCTTCGGGGAGTGGGGAAGGGGTCATGGGGCGAGTAACCCCGCCCTGGGTAGACTGCCGTGAAGGCTGGTGGACTAGCAATACGAGTAGGTCCCTAGGATCCAGGGCAGGCGTGGACAGCTCACATTGAAACCTGCCACATCTTCACTGCAATTTTGTTCCACGCTAGCTCAATGAAAGCTAGTGCGGGTATGCCACAGTGCTGCAGCCAGACCTCTGAGAGGAGCATGGACACACTCAAAGATTGCTTCATGCCAAGCACGTGGGTTACTTCCCGTCATTCCCCTCGCCCTGGCAAAGGGAGAAGAAATTCCAGAGAATAAAGATAAGGGAGTGGACGGGGGTTAGAGAGAGGAGGCCAAAGCAGGGAAGGAGGACACCCCCCATTTGCTGGGAGAAAGCAGGACCTGGGGAAGAACAGAACCAAACAGAGATCTTTCAGGATGTATACCCTGAAGGATGTTGCAGAAATAAACTGGTGTAAAAGCATTAAGCTTACAATAGGAAACAGAGATGAGGGGGTGTGGGAGGGGGAGAGAAATGAAACAACAGGAAGAGAGAGAGCGAGAGGGAAAAACAGAATTGGTTTGGAGGGGAAGATACAGTAAAAAAGCTATACGGAGGGAGACGGAAACAAAGGGAAGGACAAAAAGTGAGGAGGAGGGACAAAGTATTTGGGAGACCAGATCCCAAGGCTGTGCTCACCATGGGGATCTCGGGGCGAGCTCCCTAGGGAGGGAGGGATAGAGTGAGAGATGCAGAGGAGGAGGAGGAAAGATAAGAGAAAGAGGGAGGGGAAAGAGAGAAGCACATAGGGAATAAGGAAGATGGAGGAGAAATGAAATGGTGGACTCAGAGAGACACAGAGAGGGAAATCGGCAGAGACACATTTTGATTCCTGCTGTTCAGGACTCTTGATGGATTCAAAACTACTACGATGCAAGTCCCCCTTACCCCCCAACCTAACAATCACCCCCCCCAGTTCCTTAGGGATCTCCCCAGGGCTGTTCTTAGGATTTATGGGGCCCTACACAGTATTATTAAACTGGTGCCCCTATGCCCAATGGCAGCCCGGGCTCTCAGCCTGGGGGTGGGAGGGTGCCGGGGGGAGGAACGAGGCAGCAAAGGATAGCAAGATGCCCGACCTGCCTCACGGTGGCAGAGAGTCACAGTTCCCCACAGAGACCCCCATACCCTCTCTCTCACACAGAATGGACATGCAGAAGGCATGGGTGGCATGTTTGTAGAAATTTTGGTGGTGCCCAGAACCCACCCCTGCCCAAACTCCGCCCCGCCCCCAAACTCCGCCCCCCACCTGCCCAAGGCTCTGGGTGGGAGTTTGGGTGAGGGAGGAGGTCTGGGGTGCAGACCCTAGGCTGGGGCAGGGGATTGGGATGCACGATGCAGGTTCTGGGAGGGAGTTTGGGGATGGGAGGGGTGCAGAGGGATGGGGTGCAGGGGTGAAGACTGTGGCTGCAGATGAGGGGTTTGGGTTTGGGAGGGGCTCGGGCAAGAATAGGAGTGTGGGGGATGAGGGCTCTGGCTGGGACTGGGGATAAGGTGTTTGGGGTGCTGGAGAGGCTCAGGGCTCAGGCAGAGTGTCAGGGTGCGGCGGGATGAGGGCTGTGGCTGGGACCAGGGGCGGCTCTAGGAATTTGGCCGCCCCAAGACCGGCGGCATGCCGCAGGGGGTGTGCTGCCGGTCGCCGGTCCCGCAGCTCCGGGGGACCTCTTGCAGACGTGCCTGCGGAGGGTCCGCTGGTCCTGCGGCTCCGGTGGACCTCCCGCAGGCATGACTGCGGAAGGTCCGCCGGAGCCGCCTGCCGCCCTCCCGGCAAAATGCCGCCCCAAGCGTGCACTTGGCGTGCTGGGGTCTGGAGCCGGCCCTAGCTGGGACTGGGGATAAGGTGTTTGGGGGGCTGGAGGGGCTCAGGGCTCAGGCAGAGGGTCAGGGTGCGGCGGGATGAGGGCTGTGGCTGGGACTGGGGATAAGGTGTTTGGGGTGCTGGATGGGCTTGGGGCTAAGGCAGAGGGTTAGAGTGCTGAGGGATGAGGGCTGTGGCTGGGACTGGGAATAAGGTGTTTGGGGGGCTGGAGGGGCTTGGGGCTCAGGCAGAGGATCAGGTGCGGGGGCCTCTAGGGTGGGGCAGAGCTTGGGATGAGTTTGGGGTGCAGGCAGGCTGCTCTGGGACAGGGGCCAGAGGACTCCCTAGCCCTTTCCTGCCGGCAGCACTAAGCTCTGGGGAGGATCCTTTTCCCACCCCACCCCCAGCAGCACACTGTCACTGTAGCCTCACTGGGGGTGAGGATGGGGCTGCCTTGCATGGGGCAGGAGTGGTGACTGCGGGCAGAAGGGGGCTGTGCTGCTTGAGGGTCCTGCCAGAAAAGGGAAGGGTTTGAGGGGCAGGGCAGGCTCAGAGTCAGTCTGTCCTGGCCATGGAGCTGGGAAGGGGGCACTAGGACCCTGCAGCAGCAGTTGCTGGGAGGCAACATGGAGCTGCTCCGGAAAGAGAGACAATCAGTGATTCTCTGCTCCCGGGCCCGGGAAAGGGGGGGGGGGGGGGCAGGGCCTGGGGGCAGCAAGTCGGGGCCGCGGAACACTCGGGGGAGGCGCGGTGGGGGCACCAGGCTCCACATATTTCTTGAGCTGGGCCCCTGGCTTTGAAAATTGCTGGTGCCCGAGCACCATATGGGTATGGAACTCGCTGCATATGTGCCAGAAGGTACCTAATTAAAAGCACTAAACTTGGGAATAAAAATGTGAGTCACAGTTTTTTTATATGCCTTGAAGTTTGTCAGACATTTATTTGCAAAAACTTTGTAGTAAGGGTGAGTTAGCTGGCTTGCTGAATACAACATTAGATATTAGGGAACATTAAATATTAGGGAATACATGATGCAGCTCTTCTCTGTTTTACATTTTCTTAATCAGTATTTCTAAGCTGATTTTATATTTTAAATGTACTCTTAAACCTTCATAAAGTAATCATTCCAGATTACTATATAGTTAACTCACTGAAACAAAGGCATTATTTTAAATTAATCAGTCACAGAGGTTTTGTGTGTTCATAACAATGTTCATTGCTTTTAGAAAAAGGGAACACTAATTTACTTTGCGTGATCTCCATAACAATACACATGTTTATGAAATTTTACCAACTTGAAAAAAATGTTTCCAAAGATTTTAGGCATAACAAAGTATTTTATAAGGTACTGATTTTGCTGGAGGGTTCTCTTAAAACTAGTTCATCAGATAGTCAGAAGTAAAGAAAGGGAAACTCTTTGTCCAGCTATCTGGAAGGAAAAAGGTGTTGTCTCTTTAAGGGCTTTCTTCAAGATGGAGTGGGGCGGGGAGAGGGAGAAAGGGATGGACAGTAAGATTTTGGAAGCGAGGTTTTTTTACTATAGTAATTAAAATTAAAACGTGTATTTTAGATAAGGGTGGTTTTTTGAAGGATTTATTTAAAAAACTATATATCTGAAGATCCAAGCATTTATGGCTAAAGATGATTGTGCATCTAAAAGTCTATGCAAGGATTTTTTAGAGATGTGATTTTATAATCTTCACCAACTCACTAATGAAATATTTTTAAAGCAAATTTTAAACTAACTGACATGTTCTGAGTAAACATTACAGTAACGCACAACTGTTTTTGTCAGTAAATTCAGAAACTGACAGTATATACCTGGGGGTTGGCAAATGCCTGTTCAATGGTTTGAATGGCTCTGTAACAGTTTCAGTGTTGTGCTAACAGGTCTGGCAGACTGCAAGGCATTTTCACTTTTAAGTTACTAGATCCCCTCCGGCGGAAGAGTCACCAGGCTGCTGCAGCCAGCAGAAAGGGTCAGAACAGGGATAGGAAGAGCCAAGAGGTGGACACTAAGACCCAGTGGTGGCCAACATTTTTAGGTGCCCTACGCAGCCATGTATTCTGCCTATGCCTAAGGATGGTCCTGGATCTCCCACTCCCCACCCCTCACCAACCTAACAATCACCCCAGTTTCTTGGGGATCTCCCACTCCCACAGCCCCCACCAATCTAACAATCACCCCCAGTTTCTTGGGGATCTCCCACTCCCCCCATCAATCTAGCAATCTCCCCCCAGCCCCTTGGGGATCTCCCACTCCCCACAGCCCCCCACCCCCAAGGTCTCCCTGGCTCAGCGGGGGCTGACCCGCTGCCTTCACTTACTCTGCCTAGCTGTCTGGCTGGTGGGATGCCGTGTGTTGTGTTGTGCAAGCCTCAGGGTTCTCTCTGCCTTGGCAGCTTTCCCACCTCCTTGGCCAGAGTCCCGTGGTGGGCGGGAATGCAGAGAGCCTGTCAGAGGAACTTATTGCCATTCTGGCAGCTCAGCAGGGACAGGAAGTTTGTTTGTGGACATTTGTGAGGGTTCCTCTTTCCAAAGTCTCCCATTCTGGCCTGTTTCCCAGAGCCGGGGAGGGAAGGTGGGGTGGCGAGAGGGAGGGTCAGTCTACCTCTGTGGATTTGGGTGCCTGTAAGAGAGACAACATGGACCGGAGACAGAGACCGTGTGCAGGGAGAAAATAATGTGAATTACTCTGTATCTTCATGAAATATGCATCTGTGGTGCCCACAGCACAGTCCTGGGCACTTGAAGGCCCCTCTGTATCCCCAGTATATCTTCTGTATACAGCATGGGCCCTGTGACCCAGGGAGCCCTTGATGCCAGCTGGTAGAGGGCACAGGGGAGCATAGGATTTTGCGGGGATCCCCTAGGTTGGCTACCTGCATAATAGCTCACCGAAGGGTGGCCTGTGAAGTCTCTAGCGAGAGCCAGTAGCCTACTGGTCGTCATGGTCATTGTGCAATGTATGTACAGGTAATATTTAAAGAATCACCTATCTATAATAAAAATGATGTTCTTAAGGTCTTGGAGTTAAAGCTGGTCACCAGGCAGTGACATACCTCAGAGATGTTCCTTTCAGACAGGAGGTAATAGACGCCTATTTCCCTGTCTGGCCATTTGTGTGTTGTGTGCCTCTCAGTGGATGTCTATTTGCAAACTGAGCCAAGTGTGAATTGAGAGGCTGTGAAATCTACAAGAAAGGAAATCTATAGGGCAAAACAAGCAGCAGGGGTGGGGGTGGCCTGTTGAGGAATAAAGATAAAGGATTGGCCTGGTATATCTTGGTGTGTAAGAGACACAGTGAATTCTTCACCAAGGAGGCCAGCTGACTGCGTTCTTCTCATGAAAGGAGGGTCCTAGCCAGCCCGGCTGTAAAACTCTGCAAGGATTTCGGGCAAGCAACATTCTACAAGACACGAGAGTATCTTGTGAATTAAGTCTAGGTTCTAGAATGCATGTTATGATTTTGTTTTATATGTAGCCATTTGTTTCCAGTACTTCCACTTGCTACTATTGGGATCTCTCTGCTTTGGTAAATGAACTTGTATTTGATTTCACTATAAACAAATTGAAGTGGTGTGAATTAAACAGAGTGGTGGTCTGAGGTGGAACTGGTAAGCTGGGCCATATGGCTTCTTTGGAAGTAGCACATTGGTGAAGTCTGTGAGTGTCTAGAGGGTCGGGGGTGGGCACTCCAGGAGGATGCTTGTTGCTATCCTGTAGAGAGATTGTAGGGCCTGGAAGGCCTAGAAGGGAGTGATTGTGTTGCTTGTGGCTAATGGAGTTGGGGAGCTGACACCCACCAGGCACAGACAAGGCTCCCTCATGCTAAGGGCAGGTGGTAGCGAGATGCTTTCAGCCCTGGGTGACAGGCACACTTCCTTCACACAGCCCTGGCAACATGCCTCAGCCCTGCCTTGGAAGGAATGGCTGCCTCGGGGGGTGAGCGGGACCCCTGCATGCCCTTCTCTTCAGCCTCATCTCATAGCACCGTGGCACCAGCGGCCTATGGTTGACAATGGCCGGAATCTCCAGCAGAAGCTGTGGGATTTTGGGAAAGCTGCTCGGGAACTTTCCTTGGGAAAATGCCCTTTTTGCATAGTCCTGAGTTTTCAGCAGGATGGCTCCCAGGCTGGCCGGCCTTGAAGACTCATGTCAGTTTCACTGCCTGAATTTCATCTGAATTTCAGAATGTGAAATTGACAAAAGCCATCCCAGAGGGCCTGCCCAATTGTAGTGCTTTGACTCTGTGCTGCCCCAGCTCTCAGCCTCCCCACCTCCTCCCCAGCTCTGGAGCCGAAGAGGCTGAATGCCCTGGCTGACTCTCTGCTTCTCCGGCTCTCGGAAATGGGGGAATCAGGAAGGTTGAGTGGCCGGGCTCAATCCCTTTCTGGCTGCCAGAGCCAGGGGCCAGGGTGAGTGGTGGGGCTCTTTATCTGTTGCAGCTGGGGGAAGGATTTTGTCAGTTTCACTTTCAGAAACTAACAAGTGTTTTCCAGGCGGGCAGCTCAAAAACTCCAAAGGAATTTTACTTAAGATCCCTCCCTGCGAACAATGGCACATATTTGTCTTTTCCTCCTCATTTGGAAATTTTTCAAAAATGTGACATTGTCCACGGAAAGGGATTTCCATTTTCCAGCCAGCTATAGGGAATATGTCTGTGTCTAGTTACCTTTCGCTTGGTGTTATGGCCACGATTTGTGACTGTAATGGTCCTTGCGAATTAGATCATCCATCTGGTGTGTGAGGAGGAAGCTACGTTTGGGAAATGGGGCAATCAAGGCTGCTCTGGCCCCATCAGCAATGAGTGGCTTTCCCTGTTTGAACAATGGGGTTTTGAATGGACTTCTCTCTTCCCAGAGGAGGGGAGAAGAGGGGAGGCTGGAATTCCTTCCTTCTCCCCGTTCCCCAATCTTGGCCCATGTTTTAAAGAGCTGCAATTTTTCTCCAGCTGACCACCTGACATGGCGTCAGGAAAAGTCTGCTTTTAAAGGAGACATGCTCTCTAAGGAAGGAGAGCCTGTTCACTGCCAGAAAGACAAGACATTGCTGGAGTATCCGGACAAGAGGCACCTTGCTGTTCCTCTAGGACACTGGCCAACGCCGCAAGGATTCTCAGGAGCAGGGGCTGCTCTAGGAATTGCGCCGCCCCAAGCAGGGCGGCACGCCGCGGGGGGCGCTCTGGCGGTCGCCAGTCCCGCGGCTCCGGTGGACCTCCTGCAGACGTGCCTGCGGAGGGTCCGCTGGTCCTGCGGCTCCAATGGACCTCTCGCAGGCATGCCTGCGGATGCTCCACCGGAGCCACGGGACCAGTGGACCCTCCGCAGGCATGCCTGCGGGAGGTCCACCGGAGCCGCCTGCCGCCCTCCCGCGGCGCGCCGCCCCAAGCACGCGCTTGGCATGCTGGGGTCTGGAGCCGGCCCTGCTCAGGAGGGATGAGAACTCCAAGGAGGTAAAGGTGATGAACTGCATTTAGATGTTCATTGTTTTGTCTACGTCTGAATCTCTCCTGTGCTGTCTAAGACTACAGGGTCTGTGTTTAAGAAGTTCCTTTGCAAAGCTTGTATTCCTTGCTTTATCTGCCATGTGTCCTCTAAGAGTTAAACTTCTGAGTGTACATAGGGGCAGAACTCTGGGGACAGCATGCACAAGCTACTGGTGGGAGGTCTGGGGGGGCTCAGCACTGCTCTTGGGGTGGAGGGCAGTAGGACTGTGGGATCTCACAGGCCAAAAGGGGCACCAGAGAGGACACCTGCACCCCGGGAGTGTGCATGAGAGCTCAGAGCTAGAGACAGTATCAGGAGGCTGCTCAGAGCCAGCAGGCTTGAAAGCACAGGGAATCCTGACATTGGGTCCAATAGAGCTGACTGGTGATCAGCCACTAGAAGGGAACTCAGCCAAGGCTGTAACAGAGGCCAGAGATGATTTCTTTGCCTCCAGCAAGCCTTGGTGGAAATCCCAGAGGGAGGGCTTGACCTGGGGACTGGGATAATTCAGTTATCTCCATCAGGCTAATCCAGTTGTGTCCTGCTGAGAGGATTTTCTATGTAATATGGTGGATAGGGTGGCTCTGATCTGGACTGAGAAGTCTCCTGGCATGGGGCAGAGCAAGGTCTGGAGGGACAAAATGCCAGGTCTTCTCTGCTTGAGTTTCAGCCTGTGCTGGGAAGCATTGGGCTATGATCTAGGTTGGACTCAAGTTTCCTGGCTGGTGAAGGACAGCAGGCAAAATCCAGCGCTTGGGGAGAAAGTCCTTGGGCTGCTGCCCTTTGGAAGACTGTTAGGCCTGTGCTCTAGACACCGACCATGTGATGTGAACAATCAGGTTTTGCTGAGAACACTGTGGTGAGGCAGTTCTGGCAATGCCTGGGGTCCTCAGCTTTCTTAGTGCTGGATGTGAAGACTCTGGAGGTCAATAGGAGCCTTTCGATTGACTCCAACAGGCTTTGGGCCAGGCCCTTTGACTGTCAGTTCTGTGGAGCAGGAACTGGCTTTTCAGGTGGGTATTTGCACAATGGGGTCCCGCTCCTGTTTGGGGCCTATGGAGGCTTCTGGAATGCAGTAATGCTAATTATTTGCATGACTCCAATTCCTCTGTCTGGAGGTCAATATAAGGCTGAGAAGTTGCACTAATAGCTGATGATCAGGGATCTGAGATATGTAAGATGTCTTTGTTGACACTGATCATGAGTTTCCGGTGGTGCATCTGTGGTCCTTAGCAGTCATTGGAGTGGCTCTGTTCCCCTCTCTCTGGAAGTGCCCAGTGGATCCTATCAGCTGATAGTTCATTGCTTTGCGGGTCTCTCCTGTAGGGCGTCCTTCAGTTTTCTCTCCCCGTCTTTCTGTTTGATATATGTATAAGGCTGTTATGAGGATGCAATGGTGCAGTGGATATGCTGATGACACCCACAAGCTCTGTGTCTTTATTTTTTTCCGAGCAGGCTGAGCAGTTGAGTGACTCAGCCGGTTGCTGGCTGAGGCTGGACCCAGATCAGACTGAAGTTGTACTCAGAGGGTGGGGAAAGCATCTGTTGGAAGAAGTGAAGCTTATATCCCCCTTTGACTGGAGGATTGTGGCCACAGGGGGAACCTGTGGGGTCTTTAGTTGCTTAGTCTACAGCCCTTTCTCTACACTGGGTGGGAAGAAGGCAATGGCTACTGATGCCTTTATCAAGGCAAGACTGGGCTATTGTGATGTATGCAATGTGGGCCTGAGCCTTGGGACCATTCAGAAACTGAATTTTAGTGCAGAATGCAGCTGCCTGCTTATCAAGTGATGCTTCATGCAGGCATCCCAGCACACTAGTGTGCAGGATGTACTGGTTTCTGACTAGGGTCCAGGGGGAGTTTAGGAGGCTGTGTTTGACCTCTAAAGCCGTATGTGGTTTGGAACCTTCCCCTCTGATATCACTAGCCACTGGTCTACGTGGGAAGGGGGTGTGCACAGAATATGTCCTTACTTCTGGGACATGCTCCTCCTTCCTGGATCCTCAAGCCCCCAGATCTGTTGATCTATTTGGATCTATGTCCCAAGGGTTCTCCCAAAAGGGGGAGTGAGGGATGTGTGGAGGCTGTTATAGATGGGAAATATATGAGCCTTTCATTAGGGATATCTGTTTCATTTGCCCATCGCCACTCTGTTACAGGCACGTAGAGCCCATTTCTGTTTGGCTTGCATTGGTTTAGCTTCATCTATTTCAAACCAATATCATCAAATCAGTGCAATCTGCTTGTATAGATGCATTTAAACTGGTTTAATCCTTTGCTTTTAACACATTGTTAACCTGCATGGGCAAATCACCAACTTAATCCCAGTGTGAGTGTTAAACTGGTTCAAGTGGCAACCACCAGCTTGGCCAACATGCTGAGGACTGAATTGGGAAACCTCCAGAATTAAGAACATCAGCTGCTATAGTTTAAGTCAGGGGTAGGCACCCTATGGCACGGGTGCTGAAGGCGACACACAAGCTGATTTTCAGTGGCACTCACACTGCCTGGGTCCTGGCCACCGGTCTGGGGGGCTCTGCATTTTAATTTAATTTTAAATGAAGCTTCTTAAACATTTTAAAAACCTTATTTACTTTACATACAACAATAGTTTAGTTATATATTATAGACATAGAAAGAGACCTTCTAAAAACGTTAAAATGTATTACTGGCACGCGAAACCTTAAATTAGAGTGAGTAAATGAAGACTCGGCACACCACTGCTGAAAGGTTGCTGACCCTGGTTTAAGCTAACAAGGCAAGGCTCTCACACTAGGGCTGTGTGAGGCTCATAACCTTTGTTGATCAGGCACCGTGTCGGGACCCTGTAGTACTCTCATCAGTGGGTTACAGCTGCATTAGGGTTTGTTCTGGTTTAGCTAGATTGATTTAAAAATCAATATAGTTTGTGGAAGCAGGGAAATAATTAACAAGGATTTGAAGGGATCTTAATGCATGTCAGTTAGTTAGCATGAGTTAGGCTAACTGTGACCCTAATGACGTGAGATTTGTAGAAGCGAAGATAGTGTGAGGCAGAGAATAAACTGTGTGAAAAGTGATTACGACCTTGCAATGATAACCAAATATGCAGGCTTGCTTTTTCTAGTAGTGAGACAAATAAGATAGCAGAAAGGCTTATGTATAAACAAATGCAATTGTTTCTCTTTACTGTCTGTATTATTGTTAGTTATTGTCTGTAACAAAGGTATAAATGCTTGCTGTAATTGTTTACCAATTGAGAGAGACCTGTCCGGGACAAGGGGCAACCCTGTTTCCTAGGACACTCCCTCCCTCTATTGTAATTACTAGAGAAAGAATAAAGTATTTGATTTTGCTGCACCCAAACAAAAAGCGAGAACTGAGTTTTTCTCCGACAAGTTAAACTTGGTCAATTTTTCAAATGTCAAAGTGGGATTAGAGCCCTGAGTCCAAGCCTTAGCGACAGAGTTAAACCAACTAATAAAATGAGTAATTAGGCAGATTTATCAGAGCACATTAGGACTCATCTAAAAAGAAGATGTTCAAGAGCAGTTTCCTTTCCTGCAACTGTGCTGCAATGTCTTGCAGGGTTAAGACGCAACATGGTCTTTAAAAGTTGGCAATATTGCCACATGGGTCTCTTGGGAAAGACTATTAGATCTACGGATGTTTCCCTCTTCCTGTCATATGACTGGGCTCATGGTAGACAGGTGAGGATGCACGTACTATTTCTTTAACTCTGCAGGAGGAAGCCTAGCAAGAGAGTTGAGGCTAGGGAACATAGATGCATTGCAGTGAAGCAATGGGAGGGGACAGGGTAGCTGCAGGGATGGTATTGCCTCCCTTAGTCTAATACAGTTCCTTGTTCAGTGTTTGAACCTAGCAACTCTTTCCAGGATTCTTTCCCCTCGTCACATGACATGGTGCCAGGTGTCAAACTCACTTTGAAGCAACATAAAGAAGAGGTGGATGAAAATGCAAATCCTCCACCAGACTTTGATGAGTCCCTGGAATGACATGAGTGCAAGGAGCTCTTCCCTGGATTCCAGACCCCATCAAAGAGCAGCGACCCAGAGAAGGTGTGACTGGAGCCCTAGTGGGGGCCAGCTATGGTCACTCAGTTAGGGTGAACTGCAAAGAATGGGGCAGCCAAACCCCCAAAAGTTGGTGGATATTTCAGTACTTAGCATAAAACAGCTTCTTTATTATCTTACTGGTTACTCAGAAGTCCAAACAACACAGTTCCCTTAAAGTGATCCAGCCTCAGGCCTCCATCCAGGTACCCATGTCAAACATGATGAAAATTTCTGTAAATCTTATTTCATCCTATAAAAGAAAAGGTTCTACCAACCCCAAAGGATCAGACACATTACCTCCCAGGTTAACGAATGTTTCAGATCTTACCCAAATACACGCTACAGCTAATTCTTAAAATTTATTAAAAAACAAAAGAGACAGAGTATGGTTAAAAGATCAATATACATACAGACGAGTTCAATCCATTGAGGTTCAGATTCACAGCAGAGAGGGGGAGCTTTGCAGGTGCAAAGAGTTCCTTTAGAATTCAGTTCATAGGTCATAGTCCAATGTCCAAATCTCATATTCAGGGCGTACCAGCATAACTGAGACCTCAGTCTTGCGACTCAAACTTCCCCTAATGAAGTCTAAGCAGATCTGAGATGACAGAATCAGGACCCAAGGATCTTTTATACAATTTCATGTCTTTTGTCAAGTTGGAGTTCCTCAGGGAACAAAAGGTAATTAGGATGACTTTGAAGGAGGTCCATCACGGTACTTAGCTATACATAAGGCTATTTGCTTTTTCCTCCACCATTCACAGTACATTTCAAGAGAGATGAATACCGAGATATCCCATGTTTACAATTAATTTAAATGCAAAGATCTTCTTTTGACCTCTGAATTATCAGAATACAGCATAGACAGGGACCGTTGATTACATTGTCAGACCCTACTCATACATATGTAAATACACAAACATTATCTCCCAGGTGTCTTTTGAGGTTATTTATTTTGCAGGATGTTTAACCCTTTCTAGCCACATCACAGAAGGGTAACTCTAAGATCAGTTTTAGCATATGCAATGGGAACTGAAAATCATTTGCCTTTGCCAAGGAAGGAAATCAGAATATGTGTCACATCCTTCTTCAAAAGCATGACAAGCATTTCATTCTCTAAAAGGAACACTGTACGCAAATAGACGAGCTTTCACAATCGGGTGCAGAGAAAACATGGAAGCCTTTGCCCAAGCTCTGCATGAACAAGCAGAGCATTGTGGCTTTGGTATCCATGATCAAGGACATTGTGCAGCAGAGATTGTCTAGTAGCTGGGGTTTTCAGCAAAGAGCTTTCAGAACAAACATGCATCTGAGCTAGCGCTGGACCAGGCAAATCTAGCCAGCACAGCAACCTGAGCTAGTGAAAATTAACTGCCAAAAAACTTTGCTATTCCGGTGTTAAGGTTGCCCAGTAGTGCCTTGTGCCCTTCAAGATTATGGAGAGATTAAATTTAAACCTCTGAAAACTAAGAAATTAAGAGTTATGGTACATGGTACCCTCCCCACACAACCTTAACTCTGCCCTCCTGGAACTTTCAATAGCCACTAGAAATGGCTCAGTCAGGGTGGTGCCACAATAAGTGAATGCAGATCACCCAGCAAGAAAATAGTGGAAGCACATGTGAAAAGAAGGAAAGAAAACATTCCCATTGGGAAAAGGGAAGCATCATCTTAAGAGCGCTGAGTTCCCATGGGAAAAAGGGGTAGGTGAGGCAAAGGCAGACTCAGAGCAAGTTAGTTCTGCTCACCTAGTAGAAACTTGCAAGAAAACCAGAAACAATGACAATGTAGACCTGTTTGTACAACAAAGGAATTAAGGAGGTGGCCTCACTCACTTTCCCTTGGTTTTTTCCCCAGAGATCTGTGTCCAGAGAAAGCATCATGAACAGGTATCAGAGGGGTAGCATGTTAGTCTGTACCCACAAAAACAACAAGGAGTCCGGTGGCACCTTAAAGACTAACATTTATTTGGGCATAAGCTTTTGTGGGTAAGACCCCTACTTTTTCAGGTGCATGGGTGAAAATTAGAGATGCGGGCATAAATATATTGGCACATGAAGAGAAGGGAGTTACCTTACAAGTGGAGAATCAGTGATGACAAGGCCAATTCAGTCAGGGTGGATGTGGTCCACTCACAATAATTGATGAGGAGGTGTCAATACCAAGAGAGGGAAAATTGCTTTTGTAGTGAGCCAGCCACTCCCAGTTCCTATTCAAGCCCAAATTAATGGTGTCAAATTTGCAAATGAATTGTAGCTCTGCAGTTTCTCTTTGAAGTCTGTTTTTGAAGTTTTTTTGCTACTTTTAAATCTGTTATTGAATGTCCAGGGAGATTGAAGTGTTCTCCTACAGGCTTTTGTATGTTACCATTCCTGATGTCCGATTTGTGTCCATTTATTCTTTTACGTAGAGACTGTCCCGTTTGGCCAATGTACATGGCAGAGGGTCATTGCCGACACATGATGATATATATCACATTAGTAGATGTGCAGGTGAATGAGACCTTGATGGTGTAGCTAATGTTGCTGGGTCCTCTGATGGTGTTGCTAGAGTAGATATGGGGACAAAGTAGGCAATGGGGTTTCTTACAGGGATTGGTTCCTGGGTTAGTGTTTCTGTGGTGTGGTGTGTAGCTGCTGGTGAGTATTTGCTTCAGGTTGGGGGGCTGTCTGTAAGCGAGGACTGGCCTGTCTCCCAAGGGCTGTGAGAGTAAGGGATCATTTTCCAGGATAGGTTGTAGATTGTTGATGTTGTGCTGAGAGGTTTTAGCTGGGGCTGTACGTGATGGCCAGTGGTGTTCTGTTATTTTCCTTGATGGGCCTGTCCTGTAGTAGGTGATTTCTGGGTGCCAGTCTCTCTCTGTCAATCTATTTCCTCACTTCCCCAAGTGGGTATTGTCGTTTTAAGAATGCTTGATAAAGATCTTGTAGGTGTTTGCCTCATGAACAGGCTGGGCTGTTAATCTCAAAATCTACAGTACTATTGTTAAATTTAAAATTGATTCAGGGCAGAAGGATCTGTGATTTGTAAAGAGACTTTTAAGAAGAGCCCTCTTTCTGACTCAGAGTAACTGAGGCGGAGGTCAGTAGCCTAGAGGCACAGGTAAATGACCCAATCTTCAGAGCTTGAGAGAGTAATTCTAGATGGATGGACTATGTAAAAAACCCCAGGCCCTTCCAAACACAAAATCCAATTGGGAATACAGTGATGGAATTTCTGCATCTCATGGGATTCTGTCCAAAGGACATCATTGTCATGATGCCACACAGTGTGAGATCACAAATTCTAAGCATTATCCACAGTGCTCTTCTGAGTATGGAGAAGTGTAAGAACAAAGCCCAAGATGCCATGTTGCAGCCAGGCAGGAATGCTCCTTTGAAGATAAGATATCCTAATGTGGAATCTGCAGTCAGCTGAGGAAACAAGAACCTCTGTTTGCCTTTAGTTTAAAATTGGTACGGATCTGTTTGAATTAAGTGGGAATGATCCTCCATTATTAGTGGACAACTACTGAATTAAAAAAAATGAGATGTTGCACAACACATCAAGTAGCAATGTAATAACAAATACACTGTGAATTGCAGGTAGCTCATCATGTGATTCCAGAAGTGTCACAGATAAAGGTGCCCACAAGTCACAAATTATTTTTATTATAATAGCATGTAGGGGCTGATTGTGGACCAGGACACTATTGTGGTAGGTGCAGTACAAAACACAACAATTGGTTCCTGCCCCAGAGAGCTGACAGTATGAGTATACGACAAGACAAGAGACAACAAATGGATACAGACAGATAGGGGAGTACAAGGAAACAATGAGAAAATATTGGTCAGCATGATAGGCGTTGATCTCAGCACAACAATCCTGGTTTTCCAGTTCAAAATTACTTGTTTTTTAAATGTAAGCTAACTGGACTGAAAAGAAAAGAAAATAAGTTAAAATTGCAATGAACTGTTTTAGTTTTTCTGTCTGCAATTTTTTTTTGAGATTACAACTTTTCGTCCTGATTCAAGATGGGGAAAAATTTCTAACGCTTGAAAAATATTTGCAGGGTGGAAAAACAATTTCCTGCCCAGCTCTCACAAGTAACAATGGCCCACTCAGGCTGACATCTTATTCTTCATGGACTTCGACCTGGCGGCCACCATCTCCACCATCCTGGCTTCCTATGGCTCCATTACTGCTGCTGTGCTAAAGATCTCCCCACTCAGCTGGGGTCTGCACCCTGCCCTCTCTACCTGGGCTGCCCAACTGACAGCTGTGGAGTTGCTGTACAGCACCCTAGCCTTCATGTACATGCGCCCCGCTTCCAGCTACTCGCTGGGCACCGACAAAGTGGCCTCTGTGTTCCACATGGTGGTGACCGCCATGCTAAATCCCGATCTACTGCCTGAAGAACACCTTGCACAGGGCTCTCTTGGGAAGGAGGCCGCTTGGCTGGGCAGGCAAAGGCCTTGCTGCAAGGCGCATGTGGGACAATAACCTGGGAAGAGGATGGGACTGCAGTGACCTTGGAGATAATGACAGCAGTCCACTCAGGGGCTGGAGGCTGCAGGCCTGCTGGGGCGTTCTCTTCCCTTTTATGTCTGTGCCCCACCCTCCATCTTGGCCAGCCTGTTTGTGGTTTGTCGGCGGTCATGCAGTGCAGTGCTCCTCAAGCAGAGTGCGCATATTCTGAGTAGCCACCTCCGAGCTAGCTTTAATCTAGCTAGATTGGGTGCTGAAGGTGGGAAGCTGCAACAGTGCCTGCTTGGAACCCTGGGTAATAACTCATGGGGCTGCCATGGCTTCACTGCTCCAGTACCCACGCTAGCTAGGCTAAAGCTAACTCAGGTGTGTCTATAGTAACTGGAATCACAGCCCATGGTTGCAGAGGTGCCATACCCTGTGTGTCTCTGTCTGTTCTCTCCACCCCCGCCTCGCTGTCTGTGCCTGTTCCAAACGTGTTTCACAGCATACACTCAGACAAATTAGCTAAAAACATAAAATACTCTTGCTGGAAGGTTGCAATGTAACCATAGGTGCCCCTTCCTGCCCCTATTCCAACTCCTTCCCCAAATCCCTGTCCTGGCCCCGCCTCTTCCCTGAGTGCACCACATTCCCGTTCCTCCTGCCTCCCAGCATGCCGCCAAACAGCTGTTTGGCAGCGGCTGGGAGAAAATACTGGGAGGTAGGTGAAGGAGTGAGTAAGCTGCGTGCTCAGGGGTGGGGAGGAGGAGGTGGGGAGGGGGTGAGGAGCTTGGCTGCCAGTGATTGCAGAGCACTCTTTCCGCCCCT
The DNA here is from genome assembly GCF_016161935.1 of Mauremys reevesii. Taxonomy (NCBI): domain Eukaryota; kingdom Metazoa; phylum Chordata; order Testudines; family Geoemydidae; genus Mauremys; species Mauremys reevesii. The sequence continues at coordinate 119,087,515 of NC_052626.1, forward strand.
TTCTGCCCCTCCCAGAGCGTGCCATGTCCTCGCTCCTCCTCATCTCAGCAGAGCCTCCTGTGTGCTGCGAAACAACTGATTGCAGCAGGCAGGAGGTGCAGGAAGGAGGAGGCGCTGATTAGTGGGGCCTGCTGGCGGGCAGGAGACACTGTGGGGACGGGGAGGTTCTGACAGGGTGGCAACTAGAGAGAGGATTCTCTGCACCACCTCAACCACCAGCCCACCCCAACCAAGATCCCTTCTCTAGCTGTGGCCAGACCTCTGATGCTTCAGAGGAAGATGGAAAAAATTCCTAGATTACAGTTGAGCATCAGTGGGGGAAAAAATCTTTCCTGACCCCTTCAGGTGCCTGGCTGAAGCCATGCAGCTTGAGGGTGGATTATAGTCATTAAGGTTTCCAGTACGTGTCCCCAGAGCTAAGCACTGTGCTTGGAAGAGGAAGCTTCTGGGTGTCTTGCCCACTGCCCATATTCAGAAAGTCTCTAGCTGTGTTTTCGGTTGGGTTGGGGAGGGGAGGGGATAAACACTTGCTATGTGTCAGTCATAAAGCCTCTCATGGTGGGGTGGGGATACCCTGGCCCTCAGACAGGGGCCAGTCACAAAGAAAAGTGCCTGTATCCTGGGACCAGGGTTTCTGAATGTCCCGGTGGGCAGTGGCTGCCAGAAACCCAAAGAGAATGATTAAGGTTGCAGTGTAAAGCTGTGAGTCGGAGGGAAAGTGCTCACTCTGCGATGGATGGGGAATTCTGATTAATTCCTGCAGGAGCGGCCCTGAGCACCTGGGACCTGTTTAACTCTGAGATCCATTTTCTCCAGTAGGACTTGCCTCTGCTTTCAGCCTCTAGTCTAACCATGGGGTCCCTGCACTCCTGGCCTGTGTCTCTTTACACGGATTGAACGAGTGTCCCTGCTACAGGAGTCAGTGTACACACTGCAGCGCTAACACAGCTGATCACTCAGGGTTAACCCTGCCGTGTCTGGTTGCGGTGCAGCCAGATTAGCTCTTGAGTCCATCGTCCAAGCATTTCTCAGCTCAAGTCTGCATCATCCCAGTAGAGGTGATGTGTGGGGGGGCATGTGGGGTCAAGTGCCCCCCATTGGCTTGCTGGGGCAGGGAGGGAGAGGGGCTCTACCTTCTCTCCTGTGCTGCCCCTCTCCCCACCATTGGCTGCTCTCTGGGAGCCAGGAAGGAGCAGAACAGAGACACATCTGCCTGAGAGAGCCTGGCTGGGAGGCAGCGGCTGCCTGCTCTCTGCCTGGGCTCGGCTGCGCGGGGGGAAGAGGGGACTCCAGCTCACTGGGCCCCTGTCTTTGCCCCTTTTAAAACCCTCTAAAGAGCAGGCAGCAGAGTCTGAGCCCTGGTCTACACTATGAGTTTAAGTTGAATTTAGTAGCATTAGATCAATTTATCCTGCACCCATCCACATGATGAAGCCATTTTCTCGACTTAAAGGGATCTTAAAATTGATTTTGGTACTCCTCCCAACAGGGGATTAGTGCTGAAATCGACCCTGCTGGGTCGAATTTGGGGTAACATGGATGCAATTTGACAGTATTGGCCTCCAGGAGCTATCCCAGAGTCCTCCATTGTGACCGCTCTGGACAGCACTCTTAACTCAGATGCACTGGCCAGGTAGACAGGAAAAGCCCGCAAACTTTTGAATTTTATTTCCTGTTTGGCCAGCGTGGCAGGCTGATCAGCACAGATGACTATGCAGGCTCATCAGCACAGGTGACCATGCAGAGTTCATCAGCACAGGTGACCATGCAGTCCCAGAATGTAAGAGCTCCAGCTGATTGCTGAATCTGATTGCTGTTTGGGAGATGAATCCGTGCTATCAGAACTCCATTCCAAAAGACAGAAATGCCCAAATATTTGAAAAAATCTCCAAGGGTATGAAGGACAGAGGCTATAACAGGGACCCGCAGCAGTGCGCATGAAACTTAAGGAGCTCAGGGAAGCCTACTAAAGAAACAGAGAGGCAAGCGGCCGCTCCGGGTCAGAGCCCCAGACATGCCACTTCTATGATGAGCCGCATGTCATTCTAGGAGTGCCCCTACAACTACCCCACCCCTGTGCATGGACTCCGTCAATGGATTCTCATGCAACAGGGATGAGATTTGGGATGAGGAAGATGATGATGAGGAGGAGGACACTGAAGATAGCACACAGCATGCAAGTGGAGAAAATGTTTTCCCCGACAGCCGGGAACTGTTTATCACCCCAGAACCCAGTACCCTCCCAACCCACCCAAGGCAGGCTCATGGACCTGGAAGGCAGAGAAGGGACCTCTGGTGAGTGTACCTTTGTAAATATTGTATATGGTTTAAAAGCAAGCATGTTTAATGATTAATTTGCCTGAAGACTTGGGATGCATTTGTGGCCAGTACAGCTACTGGAAAAGTCTGTTAACATGTATAGGGATGGAGCATAAATCCTCTAGGAACATCTCAATGAAGCTCTCCTGGATTTATTCCCAAAGCCTTTGCAGAAGGTTTCTGGGAGGGCAGCCTTATTCAAATCCACCATGGTAGGACAATTTACCACGCCAGGCCAGTAGCACATAGTGTGGAATCATTGCATAACAAAGCCTGGCAGCATATGGTCCCGGTGTTTGCTGGCATTCAAGCAACATCCGTTCTTTAGCTCTCTGTGTTATCCTCAAGAGAGTGATATCATTCATGGTCACCTGACTGAAATAGGGGAATTTTATTAAGGGGACATTCAGAAGTGGTTGTTCCTGCTGGGCTGTTTGCCTGTGGCTGAACAGAAATCATCCCCACTGTGCGCCACGCGGTGGGGGGAGGGGTGAAGTGATCATCCCAGAGAATAGGGTGTGTGTGTGAGGGGGTGGGTGGGTTAGTTGGGTTTGTGCTGCATGTTAATCCGAAAACCACAGCCCCTCCTTTTAAATGGCCAACCCAACAGGTGCTTGGTATGGGACACAAGGGAGCTGCTGTTTGAAACCATGTAATGTTAACAGCTTGGTTCACCGTGAAAGAGACTACCCATTGTTCTCTAAAATGTGTCTTTTTAAATACTACTCTCCCTTTTTGCCTCCCACAGGTGCAAACGTTTCAACACTCCCTGTATCAGCTGCGTCCCAGAGGCTAGCAAAGATTAGAAGGCGAAAAAAATGCACTCGCAATGAAATGTTCTCTGAGCTCATGCTGTCCTCCCACACTGAAAGACCCCAGCAGAATGCATGGGGCAGACACTGTCAGAGTGCAGGAAAGCACTAAATGAACGCAAGGACATGTGGCAGGATCAAGATGATAGGTGGCGTGAGCGTGATGAGAGGAGGCAGGATGCAATGCTGAGGCTATTAGAAGATCAAACTGATATTCTCTGGTGTATTGTTGAGATGCAGGAAAGGCAGCAGGAGCACAGACCGCCTCTGCAGCCCTTGTGTAACAAATCATCCTCCTCCCCAAGTTCCATAACCTCCTCACCCAGATGCCCAAGAACGCGGTGGGGGGGGGGGCCTCTGGGCACCCAACCACTCCACCCCAAAGGACTGCCCAAGCAACAAAAGGCTGGCATTCAATAAGTTTTGAAGTGCAGTGTGGCCTTGTTCTTCCCTCCTCCACCACCCCACCTGGGCTCCCCTGCCCCTCCTGGGCTACCTTGGCAGTTATCCCCCCATTTGTGTGATGAAGTAATAAAGAATGCATGAAGTGGCCACAACAATGACGGTATTGTCTTTGCAAGCGGTGATCAAACGGGGAGGAGGCGGCTGGCTTACTGGGAAGTAGAGTGAACCAAGGTGGTGGGTTTTCATCAGGAGAAACAAACAGAACTTTCACACCTAGCCTGGCCAGTCATGAAACTGGTTTTCAAAGCTTCTCTCGTGAGTGGCACGCCCTGCTGTGCTCTTCTAACACGCCCTGGTGTCTGGCTGCGTCAGTGATGACCTCTGCCTGACGAGAGTGGGGATGGCGGGCAGAGTGAGAGCAGCTGGCTTCAGCAGTGTTACTGAGCCTGCTCAGTCCATGTGAGCCTGCTGAGTCCAAACCTAGCAGCACCTCGCGGGAGGGAGGCATGTGACACTAGATGCCTCTTCCCCCACACAATGCCTCCGCCGATAACCCTCCTGCAGTAACACAAGTGTGTGCTCAGGGGAATGCTGTGCTCCAGTGTACATGCCCTGCAAGATACTCACTGGAAGCGTGAAGGGAAATGCGCTGCTTTTAGCATGGGAGTCTAGGCAAGAAGGAAGAAAAGCTGGAAATTCTCATTGAGGAGGAAAGTGGATAGAGCAGGGAAACCTGGTGGGACGATGTGTATTACTGGAATGTTAGTGTCACTGGTTACAACCCGACTAGGAAGGGGAGAGATGATAACAGTGGTGGGCTTGGAGGCACTTGACATTAGACACGCCATTACCTGTTGAAAGTTCTTGGTTCTAGAGAACCCCAGGACCTCAAATGAACAGGGCTCAACCTGCTAACTAACAAGACCTAGCAGGGGAATCAGTAGGGGGCTGGTACTGTTCACTGAATCCAAACCAGAGAAGGTTCAGTTTCTCCTTTAGCACCTGTTTGTGGCTTGTGGGAAGACAATTGGGTTTGCATGGGGGACTTCCTATTTGGAGACAGATGGGTGAGGTCTGACGTAGCCATTAGTAAATCATCCTTGGAGATTTAAAAAAAATGACAGATACTTTTCTAAGCCTCTATTGTGGGTCTCATTGTGGTGGGTAAAGATGAATTGATCACTGGCCTGCATGTTACCAGTTGCTCTGGGGCTACTGATCGTGACTTGACTGTATTCAATAAGGACCAATAGAGGACAGCTCCAAGCAGCCATATTTACATTTGGTGCATCGAAAGGGCTAACTTTTCAAACAGCTCTCTCCTTCTTGGGTGGCAGCTGCCTCCTCTCCTGACTTGGTCCTCCAGCCCAGTCACTTCCAAACTTCTCCCCTTCCAGGGTCGTCTAGAACTAAAAGCCAAGGAATCAACACCCAACCAGGGCTAGTAGGTGTGAGGGCGAAATGCCTCCTGTGACAAAGTGTGGAGTTTTCTTGGTTTTTCTGTGTTTTCCAGTGGGTTGCATGCAGAGGGAGTGGGACTCAGTGTCCCCGGGTGTTACTGGTTTAACAAGAGAAGGGGAGAGGGAGTTTGTTGTTACAGAGGACCGGAGAGGGAACTTGGGACCCCAGCTGATGGCCTGGAGGATGGATACCCCAGCGACTGGTGACTTGGTGTCCCAGAGGCAGCTCAGGAGTCACAGCTGGTTCTGGCCAGTGGGAGGACAATGGGCTGCGGAGAGAGGACGATGACCTAAGCAGCTGGTTCCAGCCAGAGGGCCAGAGGAGGGCTGAGAGGAGAGGAGACCCAGGCCATCCTGTTTACGACCCTGTTTACCTGGAGAGAAGACAATGAAGAGAGGCGGGGCTTGGGGCTGGGGATATCAGGTGCCCAGCTGGGAAGCAGGGGGGCTCTGGGCTGGAGAGAGGGAGCAGGCAGAGCCCACCGGGATGCAGGGGGACTAGGATGTGCTGTGCTGTGCTGAGGGAGGCCAGGCTTGAGGCCCTGAGAGTTTCCTGCGCTGTGTTCAACCCTCAATAAACCCTCCTGTTTATGCTGGCTGGGAGTTGCTCGGTCTGAGAACAGGGTTGCATCAACCCCTTCAGGGTGGAGGCCCTGGGGAGTCCAGAGTGAGTGGACTCCCTGAGGGGGCCCACAGTGAGAAACAGGTGTGCTAAGGCTCAGAGAGATGCAGCTCCAGGAGGTGGAGGGGCCTGACCCCGAGAGAGGGTGATCCCCGAGAAGGGCTGTCACACTGGAAGGGGCACCCCCCATAGACCGCACGGGGCCACGAGTTGGCACGATCTGTGAGTCTGTGACACCTCCATCTCTGGGTATAACAGACGCACGTCCTCTCTTCCCTCAGGAGGACCTTCAGGCAGTTGCTGAGGACAGAGCCAGCCTTCCCTCAGGACCTGCCAGATAAAGGACCTTCCTCTTGCCAGGTCTGCCCACAAGTGAGCTGTTCTGCTCCCTTTGAAATCCTCTCTCTGCTCTCTGCTGACCCTGCAGCTGTGTTGGGGTGGGGCTGGTTGAGGCCAGAGCAGCTCCTTGGCTTTGATGCCCAGTGTGAGATTTGTATTCCTCCTTACAATTCCAAACAGAGAAACAACCTTGAAGGTACAGCTTTCCATACTGCTACCGGCTCACAAGCTTAGCAGGTCTGAGGTCTATTTTTGCAAGTCGAGCTTTTTGTTCTATTGGGAACTTTTATCAAATCGTTCAGCTGGCTCACGGTGACAGTGTGGGGGAGGGGCGGGGGGGCGGTCAAGTCCACGGGGTCGGGGCCCCGTGGTCATGTCTGGAGGGTCGGGGGTGGAGGGGGGGTGGGGCGTGCCCTTTCGCAGGACCCTTCCTGGTAGATGCTGTGCTTTCATTCTTGGACACTGCCAGGAGGCCAGATTCCATTCCTAGCAGCTTGGCTGTTCCATCCCCTACTGTGAACCTAAACTGCCTTTAAAGGACTATCAAGCCCCTCCCAGGTCTGCTCCCGTTGGGGTCTCTCTCCTGGCTGAGCACAGGCTGTCCTTATGTCACCCAACAGGCCTGGATCCTAGTTACATGCCGCTCCTTCTCATGTGAGCCCTGCACTTATTCCCTTCACCTGGGTATAGGTTCAGTTGAGCTGCAACCCCTTTCATGGCCATCTCACGCTGGGGCAGCCTGAAACTGGAAACCTGTGGGCTAATAGTAACTGTTTCTATGAAAGGTGCTGAAGACACAATGGAAGAGGAAATCCTTTGGACTGGATTTAAATGATTCCAAAGGAAAGTGAATGTGAGAAAATGTCCAGCATTATCCTCCCAACAAAAGAAAAAGTTGAAGGTCCGAAAGGACCTTATGTCCATCTTCTGTATAACACAGGCTTTAGAACATCACCGAGTGCTTCCTCCAGAAAACCTATGGCATGTGACTGAGCCAGAGCACATCTTCTGGAAAGACATCTACATGCATTGGAGCCAGCTGGTAAGAAAAGTCCTTCTTCTGCAGTGATGTGAAGTTAAAGAACATGGAGAAGAAGAAAACCTCAACTTGGGTTTGACCATTAGCAAATCTCTTTGCTTCTTTGTGCCTCAGTTTCCACAACTATCAAATAAAGCTAATCAAGGTTCTGTTTTTTTTCTCTCCTCTTTTGCAAGGCGAGAAACTTAGATACATTTGGGGCCTGTCTACACTACCGGTCTAGAGTGTCTTTGTAAGCTGATGACCCCACCTCTTTCAGACCCTATGGATAACACAAGCTCCTAAGTTTGTTCTGTGCTTAGCCCCTATGGAACAGCTGGGCTGGGCGGCCTTTTCTCGCTGGGCTGTGAGGAGCAGGTTCTGGGTACTAGGGATATGAAGAGGCTCTCAGGACTAATGCTTGAAAATAAATATCAATGAACTGCCACACAATATAAAATCACTGCTGCTAACATTGCTGGGTGATCAAATACTAGCAGAGTGGTAATTAATGCTGAGGACAGGGCAGTGACACAGAGCAATGGGATCCCTTGATAAGCTGGCCCCAGTGAAAGAAAACAAGTTTGAAAAGAACCAAATGAAAGGTCCTCTACCTAGCAACAAAGCATGCAGGCCACACCTCCACAATGGGAAGTGTCTCAGGAAAGCGCTAACCATGAAGAGGATTTAGGGGCCATGCTGGACAAGCCATTCAACATGAGCACCCAGTGTGATACTGTGGGGAACAGGGCTAACGCCATCATTAGATGTATGAAAAGAGCAGTGAGTAGCATAGGGAGGTGACATGCCATCAGTAAGACTGATCCTGGAATACTGCATCCAGTTTTGGCATCCACCTTTGAAAAAGATTTTGAAATATTGGAGATGGGGCAGCAAAAAGCAATGAAACATTTTGAGGGCTGGAGACAAATGCCTGCTAGTGAGCTATTGAAGAGCTCAGCATGTTTAGATTATCAAAAAGATCGGGAGGTGATGTCATTGAAGTGCTGAAGTGACTTCATGGAGGAAAAGATTGGGTATTAAAGGGCTCATTAATCTAGCAGAGAAAAGAAGAACAAGACCCAGTGGTTGGAAACTCAAAGAGACCAATTCATATTAGAAATAGGACACAAATATTCAACAGTGAGGATGAATCACCAAAGGAAGAAACTAGAAAGGGAAGTGGTGGGAATTCTCCATTTCTTGGTGTCTTCTAATGAAAACTAGGTGCCTTTCTGGAATTGTTTAGTGAAAAACTAGTTACTATTCTATCCAGAAAGCATGCGCTATACAGGGTGTCAGATTACATGCTCTAATTGTCAATTCTGTCCATAAAGTCTGCTCATTTATGAACAATTGGCGTAGTATGGGGAAGAGCATCTCGTGTTCTACTGTGTAGTCAGTGTCATCCCCACAATGAAGAGTCACTGAGTGGGGTGATCCAGGAAGCAGCTCAAACATCCAATGGGGCTGGACAGGGGCAGGACATCAGCACTGCAGGGAAGGGTGGGTGTGGCAGTGACATCACAAGGGCCTTTGGCAGGACCTTAGCCTATTGGACAAAAGTGGTGGGGAGGATGATCTCACAGGGAATCTTGACATCAGCCGGGCAGGACAGGGATGCAGGACAGGGGCAACCTTGGAGATCCCTGTGGCTTTCCTTCAGCACGTCTCCTTCTAGAGGTCTCTCCTTGAGGACTGAGAGAGAATTCACTTTCGCGTACGTGAGTGCAAGGAAGACCCTCTTCAGAGTTTTTCTCCTTTTCCTTGATTGATTTTGCCAGAAAACAGACGTCCCTTTATAGAAGGTAAGAGCCTCCGAGAGGTTTGGAACCTGTTCAGTCTGATCCATCAGGTGCCAGCTGATTTTTAGGAAAGGAAAACACTAGATTGTGGGGGCAGCATTTGATTTCCGACCTAGGATTTTGTCCCTTAGAATCACTGGGGACCGTGGGGTTTCTCCTTTTTGTTTCCCCTTTCCTCTGTCCCTCCTACCTTTCTCTTCTTGCTTCCTTTGTCCTTTTCCTTTGCTCTCCTCCCACCACCAGGAGCTCTGTGTGTGCACTGGCGGGGGTGGGAGGAGGAAACTAATGGGGAGGCTTGTAGGAAACCCTCACAGAGAGGTGAGACTGGAATAGTGCTCTGAGTTGATCCCCGAGTGATGACCTGCGCCATTCTTTAGGATATTTGATGAGAACCCTTAGCCTCTCACCCCTCAAAGTCTCAACCTTGATTGGCTGAGGAGGGGGCTATTGACAGGGAGGAAACTCTGGTCTTTGTTGTTCTCTTTTATGACCAAGCACAGAAGTCACAACCAGTTATGCGTTTGACCAATGGTGATGCTGCTCTCCATTCATTGTCTCGGAGCAGTTCATGATCCTCTCTGACCTTCCAATTCTTCTAAAAGAATTGCTGAATAATTCAATGAACAATTGTTGGTCTGTAGCTCATTTGGCATTGCTTTTTTGCTTTGAGAGCAACTCTGCTACTGACCACTTGCATCCGAAGAAGTGGGTATTCACCCACAGCTCATGCTGCAAAACATCTGTTAGTCTATAAGGTGCCACAGGATTCTTTGTTGCTTTACAGATCCAGACTAACAGCTACCCCTCTGATACTCTGCTACTGAATGGCTGCATCAGCTAAGACAAATCACTGCTCCTTTCTCAGCCTAGTTTCTCCTTCCATCAAGTACAAATAACAATCCTCTCCCACCTACCTCGTGATGGGTGGATGACGAGATCCATTGAAGAGTGTCACTAGTGGCAGTGTAGAATAGGAGGTGTCCTATCACATTGAGCCATATCAGATGATGACATAATATTCTATTGTATTGGTATTTTATTCTTTTGAAATTGTTGAGCAGCAGCTCATAGAATCATAGAATCTCAGGGTTGGAAGGGACCTCAGGAGGTCATCTAGTCCAACCCCTGCTCAAGCAGGACCAAGCCCAACTAAATCATCCCAGCCAGGGCTTTGTCAAGCCTGACCTTAAAAACCTCTAAGGAAGGAGATTCACTACCTCCTAGGTAACCCATTCCAGTTCTTCACCACCCTACTAGTGAAAAAGTTTTCCTAATGTCCAACCTAAACCTCCCCTCTGCAACTTGAGACCATTACTCCTTGTTCTGTCATCGTCTACCACTGAGAACAGTCTAGATCTATCCTCTTTGGAACCCCCTTTCCAGGTAGTTGAAAGCAGCTATCAAATCCCCTCATTCTTCTCTTCTGCAGACTAAACAATCCCAGTTCCCTCAGCCTCTCCTCATAAGTCATGTGCTCCAGCCCCCTAATCATTTTTGTTGCCCTCCGCTGGACTCTCTCCAATTTGTCCACATCCTTCTTGTAGTGTGGGGCCCAAAACTGGACACAGTAGTCCAAATGAGGCCTCACCGGTGCTGACGAGCGGGGAATGATCCCATCCCTCGATCTGCTGGAAATGCCCCTACTTATACAACCCAAAATTCCATTAGCCTTCTTGGCAACAAGGGCACACTGTTGACTCATATTCAGCTTTTCGTCCACCATAACCCCTAGGTCCTTTTCTGCAGAACTGCTGCCCAGCCATTCGGTCCCTAGTCTGTAGCAATGCATGGGATTCTTCCGTCCTAAGTGCAGGACTCTGCACTTGTCCTTGTTGAACCTCATCATATTTCTTTTGGCCCAATCCTCTAATTTGTCTAGGTCCCTCTGTATCCTAGCCCTACCCTCCAGCATATCAGCCACTCCTCCCAGTTTAGTGTCATCTGCAAACTTGCTAAGGGTGCAGTCCACACCATCCTCAGATCGTTAATGAAGATATTGAATAAAACCGGCCCCAGCACCAAGCCTTGGGGCACTCCATGATACGGCTGCCAACTAGACATGGAACCATTGATCACTACCCGTTGAGCCCGACCATCTAGCCAGTTTTCTATCCACCTTACCGTCCATTCATCCAGCCCATACTTCTTTAACTTGCTGGCAAGAATACTGTGGGAGACTGTATCAAAGCTTTGCTAAAGTCCAGAAATAGTACATCCTGCTTTCCCCTCATCCACAGAGCCGGTTATCTCATCATAGAAGGCAATTAGGTTAGTCAGGCATGACTTGCCCTTGAGTGAATCCATGCTGACTGTTCCTGATCACTTTCCCTTCCTTTAAGTGGTTCCAGGATTGATTCCTTGAGGACCTGTTCCATGATTTTTCCAGGACTGAGGTGAGACTGACTAGCCTGTAGTTCCCTGGATCTTTCTTCTTCCCTTTTTAAAGATGGGCACTACATTAGCTTTCCAGTCATCCGGGACCTCCCGATCGCCATGATTTTTAAAGATATTGGCCAGTGTGGCTCTGCAATCTCATCGGCCAACTCCTTTGCACCCTCAGATGCAGTGCATCCGGCCCATGGACTTGTGCTCATCCAGCTTTCCTAAATAGCCCCAAACTACTTCTTTCTCCACAGAGAGCTGGTCACCTCCTCCCCATACCGTGCTGCAGAATGCAGCTGTCTGAAACTGACCTTGTCTGTGAAGACAGAGCAAAAAAAGCATTTAGTACACTAGCTTTCTCCACATCCTCTGTCACTAGGTTCCCTCCTCATTCAGCAAGGGGCCCACACTTTCCTTGACTTTCTTCCTGTTGCTAACATACCTAAAGAAACCCTTCTTTCACACCTGCATGCCTGAGCAATACTTTTATACTCCTCCTAGTTGTTGTCCAATCTTCCACTTCTTGTAAGCTGAGTTTTTGTGTTTAAGGCAGGCAAGGATTTCACTGTTAAGCCAAGCTGGTCGCCTGCTATATTTACTTTTCTTCCTACACATTGGGATGGTTTGTTCCTGCAACCTCAATAAGGTTTCTTTAAAATACAGCCAGCTTTCCTACTTAGCTCTTACTGAAGCATCTCATCAAACTTTCTAGATCAGGTGTCTCCTCTTTGTGTATGAAGAGACAGTTTAATGCACTGTGACAAAGAGGACATGCTCTTGTTTTGCAAACAAATATTTTTGCAAAAAAAAAAAAGAATTGTCATCCTACTTGTTATGATTTCAAGAAACAAGTGGTTTAGTCATTCAGATTTGGATTTTCTGACAGAAAACGGTTTCCATGAAAATGTTCACCCCTTCTTTCCTGGACTCCTCCTGCCTCCATGGGTGTTGATGTCTGTTAGTTAGAACAGAAGTCAGGACTGGGCTTCTCTTTCTGGCTCTATCACCGCTTGGCTGTAGGACTCCTTAGGTGAGTCCAAAGGGAATAGGAGTCAATTCTCTAACTGCAGGCAGCAGTGAGCCTGGGTGAGAAGGGATGCTCAAGCTGTCTGCGGAGGAAAAGATGTTTCGAGGTGGTGAATGTCAAGAATTCTAAACTTTGCTAAAATGGCTAGTGTGAAACAAGAAAGAGTTGGGGCCAAACTTGAACTATTGTCTTTTTAAGCCCATTGGGGCGTGAGTGCCAGAGAGCCATAGAGAGAGACAACTTGCGATCCCAAAGATCAATAGGCAGCAATGGAAGCAGGAGTGACACTTCCTCTCAAAGGCAGGGGACTGGACATTAGGGCCTGGTTGCAATTGCCAGGTGTGGAGGGAGTGTGCAGCAGCGGTTGGTGAGAGGTCCATCCATGGCTCCTGACTCTCATTGTGACCCTGAGGCGGTAACTGAGTCCCGTTTGCCATCATTAGGATTGGGGTCCCATTGCTGCAGCCCAGGGGGTTGGGAGGCTCAGGAAGGTGTGTAAAGGGCTGGGATGTCAGGATCCTGGAGCTGCTGTCACCTCACGCACTAGGGCAGTGTTCTGCACCTGCTGCTGCTGGCTGACTTTCTCTGTCCCTGGCAATAAGACAGACTCTTGTTTTCACAGCCAGTCGATCGCCCTAGAGTCATCACCCTGCCTGCTGGCTGGGCAGGGTAACTCCTCAGGTCGCCACCCTCTCCAGCCTGCCTTGGGCTTGGAGAGTGAGGAGGAGAGCGAGGGACATCTGCTGACCCTGAACATCCGCCATCCATCAGACCATATCCTAGAGCAAGTGAGTGGCATTAGGGTTCTCGGTGGCTTCCCCTGTCTGTCTGGAGAGAGGCAGAAGAGGGGAGAGAACATCTCAGAAGGGGATTTCATTTGCAAACAGCTCCCAAGGCCCCTCACTCTCCAGACTGGGCAGGGGCCTCTCCCAAGCCATCTCCAGTGAGTTTGGAAGGTACCAGCCCTTCCCTTGTGGAGACTGTTCCCCAGGCTGAGAGTCTCTGAGCTGGGCCAGACCCTGTCAGCTGCTGAGCATGGGAATCAATGGGGAATGAGGGAGGAGGGGCCCTGGTCTTCCTACCCCATAATGCCTAGGGTCTTTGTGACTCTGACGTGGGAGATGGTTTCCCCAGGAAGTCCGGACTCCTGGGTTCTGTTCCTTCTCTAGCCTGGGCAGGGGAGTATGGCCTGGGATGACAGGAAGGGCTGCTTGTCCAAGTAACCGATGGCCTTTGGGACTGACCCCATTGCTCCGAAAGGATGAGACTTCCTGGATATTGCAGCAGCAGCAGCAGGGATTCTGAGAGGAATGTTGGGAGCAGACCATGCAATGAAGTCCTGCCAATGTGTGTAGCTTGCACTCCCTGCACTCGTGTGGGGAGAAGGGCTGCTCTGGTTGGAGCAGGGATGAGGAGAGAGCGAAAAGGCCCATGAGTGAAAGGCTGCCTTGAGCCCAGACTCACACCTGCTCCCTGCTCAATTCCAGGATGGCCAGGCTCCTGAGGATGTTCAGGAAGAGGCTCTGCAGGTGGTCCCAGAGCCTGAGGAAGCAGCTGCCATCTTCCCAAGGGCAGAGTTGCCTTCTTTATCTGAATAGCAGTGATAAATTGTATTCTCTACTTGTTCAAAGTAAAAGATTTCCTTCTGGGCAAATATCTCGACGGTTAACTGCAGCGGCAGCCTTGAGAGACCATCCGCATTGCCGTGCAGAGTGGATTTCCTACATTTCATTTCAAATGTGTGCGCGGAAAGCAACAATGCCCCACCATTGCATACGACTAGCGGCTAATGGAGGAATGCCTGTGTAGGGTCCAAAATTGAAGTCGAGGTCGATGGTCAGTGAGAAGAGTAATCTTCCATCCAAACAGAGTACTGATGAAACTTTGGAATTCCAGCGATTCCCAATGCCTCTTTGTAGGGTAGCCTCTAAATTCTTTGAAGTGATCCTCCTCATTCCTTCCAGTGACCAGGATGTCATCCAGATGGCACTGGACTCCTGGCAAGCCACACAAGATCTGGTCCATAGCCCTCTGGAACAGGCGGGAGCAGATGTTATTCCGAAGGGTAGGCGACAGTATCGATAAAGCCCTTTATGCTTCACAATAGTCAACAGCTCTTGGGACTTTTCATCAACGTGAATCTGTAAATATGCTTGACTCAGATCAATCTTACTGAACTTGCTGTAGCTTTTCTTTATACACAGTCTCTGAAACCAGCAAAATCCTGCACCGGTGTCCAGTTCCATGCATATAGGTTTGCCATCCAACAACAGGGTTGTAGTATTCATGTGAGCTCACTGCCAAAGACAAAACGTGGAGTGGCTCTTCTTCTTGTGAGAAAGTATCTCCTTGGTCATCCTGGGTCTGCTCTAGGCTATGCAGATTTCCCTTTTTGGTTAGCCAGACCACAGGCCTCTTTTTCTTTTGTTTACAGGCACACTTGATGTGTCCCTTTGCCACAGTGTCGACACTCCAGGTCCTTACACCAGCATTCTGATGCAGGGTGACCTGGCTTACCACAGCAGTAACATTCCTGACTCCCCACAGTTTGTGGGTAGGTTTTAGTGACACCTTATGCACTCTAGGGATGCACCGATGGATTGTGCCTCCTTTGTAGCCAGTTCCATGGAGAGCAGCAATATCAATGGCCTTCTATAAGGTAAGCTGAACCTCTGTCAATAGGTGCTTCCGTTCATAGCTTCACTGTGCAGGCCACACACTAACCTGTCACATGGGGGCCTCATTTAACACCTCCTTAAATTCACAGTGTTCTGCAAGCTTTCTCAGAGTTGCTACAAATTGTATAACTGTTTCGTCTTCTTTCTGGTCTCTTTTGTGGAACCTATATCTTTCAGCAATTTCAGTGGTTTTGGAGAACAATGATAGGACTCCAGGATTTCCACAATGTCACTGTAAGATTTAGTCTCTGGCTTCACAGAAGGTGTAGTAAGTTCATGTGTTAGCAGGGGTAGATCTTAGCCCCTACAACACTTAAGAATATTGGCACCTTCTTCTCTTCTGTAATGTCATTTGCAATAACAAACAGCTCAAAATGCTCAGTATATACAGGCCACTGCACTAAATACTCCTCAAAAAAGGTTCCAGTGGCCCTGTAAAGTGTAACCATGATTTTAGTTTCAATTTGCACAGTCAGAGCAATAAAGCCAGTTCTCACCCCCTTCCAGCAGCAAACAAGAGTTTGTTGTTTGTTTTATTACCCCTTAACTTTGCTTCCTTCTGTTGCTGGGAGCAGCTTCAGAGATCCCATCCTAAATCGCCTTACGTTGTTATATCCTTGGGCAACAGCTTTAGGAAGAAATCACTGGAGACACAGAGAGGCTGTAAACCTTGGAGCAGCCATTTATTGTGGCTACACACAGAACTAACCAACAGCCAGCCAAACAGGCTGGGCTATCCCCTAATAATCTGACTCAGTTGCCACTTAGCAACACAAAGATTCTAATACCACAACAACCAAATACACAATGGGAACCGGTTCCACATGACCACTGGTAGCAGCCCGGGGCTCTGTACTCAAAAGCTGGGCTGCTCTTTTCTCTTTGCTGCAGGTTTCCCTGGGCACATCCTACATCTCTTCATCAAGTTTCTTCTAGGCTTTCCTTGCTGCTTTCCAACTTCTTACCTAGTTCTCATTCCAGTTCATAGCCCATCTAGGCGATCGCCGCTGAAGTCTGTGGTTCTTTCGAGAGCCAATACACTTGGTCCTCTGAGGCAGGATTAATTCTTCTTAACCAGTTTAGCTATGCCCAGTTTCTGCAGCCAGGGAAATCACTCTCCTTTCCCTGTGTTACAGACCTGCGCTGCCCCAGGCCTGCACATTAACTCTTATTGGGTTGAGGTGAGTCTTGTACCCACATGCTCAGGGTTTAGCTGATGCCATGTATTTGGGCCTCAGGAAGATATTCACACCTCCAAGGGCAGGTTGCAGCAGAGTCAGCTTGGGGTTTCACCTTCCTCTGCAGTATCAGGGCATGGAGATGTCTCTGTCCCAGGGATGAGGAAGCTCCCAGCCAGGCTATGCAGCTTGAGATCCATTTCTCCCCAGGAGACCCATATGCCCAAAGAAGTCCAATGGCTGCTTACCTCCATGGGAGCGGGGTCTTCCCTCTCCCAGCCTCTTTGAGAACTAGCACTGCTCACTGGATTTGATAGGACAAAGTGACCTGTCCCCACTGCTCGCTAGGAGGCTTTCAACGCTTCTGACTCTGCACCCATCTGGGAGGCTGTCCACACACCCAGGAGCCTAGAAGACGGAGGTGAGGGGAGGTTCCTATTCTCTGTCACCCTCTATGAGAGCCCATAGAAAGGCCAAAAGGGGAATAAAGGGCCAGGAGGTGAAGCAGGCCTGAACACTCTGTCCCATCCTCACCTCACTCAAATGTGGAGCTTCCTGTGTGAGCTGACTGGTTGGGCAGACAGTCTGTAGCCCTGACACAAAGGTCAGCTTCTGTGCCATAACCCAGGGGGGCAGGGGATCTCTGCGATGGGAGCTTTCACGGGAATCGGGATGGGGGTCAGAGCAAGGAAAGAGGGAGGGTATGGGAGTGAGGGGAAAGGCTCCTGCACCCCAGATGAAGAGGAAGTTTGGGGTCAGAGGAAGGACCTGGTCCACAGAGGGGAGAGAGTTTCTGTCAGTGTCAGGGGCCCCCATTTCACTCTTCCACTAGCCCCCATTTACAGTGAGACAGGCAAAGTACCTGCAGCAGGGAGCAGGAGTTGCTGAACATGGGAGGAACCTTTAAGGGCATCAACAGATGAAGCGCATGGCCCTTGCAGAGCCTCAGGCACCTGGTGCAAGTGCCAGATGATGTGCAGCTGACACATCACCTTGGCTGTGAGCATCCTCCAGCTGCAGGGAGCCAGAACATGTCAGAGACTGAGGGCCCACTGCCCAGAAATCTGCCCAGGGAGGATTGGGCACCTGGGGACCAACACCATTTCCACCCAACAGCTCCTCATGTCTGAGTGGTGGATTCACCCTCCTGATCCCCAGGATGGGAGGCTTGTTGTCCTCTCTAGTGACCTCAGTGCCAACCCCCTTCTTGTGAGGTTGGCTCCTGCCATCTCCCCCCTCAGTGCCCCTGGCGCTGTTGCACCTCCAACCCACCTGGGAGGACACTGCTCAGGTTTGTGAAGACCCTCTCCTCCCACCCCTACCTCCATCCCCACCCAAGTAGGGCCAGGGGAGGGGGCAGGAGGTCTGAAACCAGCAGTAGAGAGTGGGATGTGGGGAAGTTGAGATCTGTCCCCAAGTCACTCCAGTGACAAATGCTGAAAGCCACAGGATGGCAGCCACTGGTGAAAAGCGGGGGCAGGTCAGCAGCCCTGCCTGAATCCTCCGTTCTCTCTAGGCCGGGTCCAGCCCTGCCAGCAGCAGGACAAGCTTCCCCCCCACCCATGTGCCCCTCAGAACTGCCTGGCCAGTCACCATCACCCATCAGTCCTTGGCCTCCCAGGCTGCCAGTGATGGGAGCAGCTCAGTGCTGGCTCAGGTGACAGGAACACTGGGCCACCGGGAAATGGAGTGCACAGACTCTGTGGGGCAGGAAAGGTTCTGAGGAGCGCCAGGGGACCTCTCCTGCCCTTCCCAGGAGTGACAGCAGAACATCACATCCTAGGAGCAGAGTCCAGAAGAGAATCCCCACTGGGCTCCTATGCTCCCAGGCCAGCCCAGAATGGTGATAGGATGGGAGCGAGGCCTGGGCCGCCCCAATCTCCTGAGTCTGAAATGCAGCTGCTTACCTTGTCCCGCATCCGCTGCTGGGCTTCCCCCAGCGCTGGGTATGTGAGGAGCAGCCCAGCCTGGCTGACCTGCGGAGCAGGGAGTCTGCGTGAGATAGCCAACATTGCTGTCTGGAGGAAGAATTTTCTCTGCCCCTCGGAGAAGAATTTTCCAAAGACCTAAAACCAACAGGACATGAGTCTTTAGCAGATTGCCCAGAGCCAGCTGCACCAGAGTCCTGGAGATAGAATGGCCTCAGCGTCTGGTGCCCCAAAGGGAGGGTAAGAAGGCTGCTGTAGCCAAGGCAGTTCACGTTCCCCAGGAGGCTTTCAGGGTCCCATGGCTCCAGGAAGCCCACTTGGTGATTAAAAAGGTGGCAGATGCTTTGGGACCAAAGCCTCCAGTGAAGCTCTTTCTGGAAGGCAATTGATTGCAGGGGCCATGATGGAGAAAGGAAATGGATCTCTCTAATGTGGGGAGCATGGCCCCAGCCTCTGCTGGCTTGCAACACAGAGATGATAGGGGACCCTGTATTGCTTCCAGCAGAAGAGATCTCCTGCACCTCAGTGGCTCAGAGGAGGTGTGCGTGTGGGGGAGGGGGTTGGAGCTGACAGACCAAGGTCTATTCCCCTAAATTAGTGATTTCTGGGTAAGGCCACTGCAGCTCCTTGGTTTCTTCAGGGCTCAATCTGCAACCTGACAAGGATAAGGAGACTCATGCTCCCTGTCCCCATCACCCAGAACCCTCCTAGGAAACTTTTCTTCTGCTGCAGCTTAATTCGAAAAGCTTTGTGGGAGGCAGGACAAGCTCACACAGTCTTTCTCACGTGGCGTCTATGAGAGCAGCTTTCTGTGGGAGATGCACTTGTAGATCAAGGAGTCATTCAAGGCCTCCTTTGTGAGGTTGTAGAGGAAATCACCCATTTCACCTTTGACTCCAATCAAAAGGGGCACTGGGTTGTAATAGTGTCTTCCAGGAAGGTTTGGATGTTCTCCCCCACAGTTCTGAGACAGGAGGCGGTGGGAGGGGAGGGTCTTTGATTTTCTACTTGTGCTGCAAGTAGCTGCAACAGCCTCAGTGACAATGTGCTTACTTTGGAACAGTGGCTGAGGTGAGATGCTCTGCCATTCCCTGGCTGGAGTCTGGGGACCCATGAAGAGGGCACATGTGGTCCATATTTTGACTTTGGAGCTCACTGCATGTCCCCTACCCAGATGTAATCAGGTTTGGGAGAAATTCTGCTTCCTGACTGGCAAGGGAATTGGGCAAACCCCACCTCCTTTTCTCTGCTTCTACAGGGTGCAGAGAATTAAACAAGGGTCTGATCAAGCAATGAGTGCTGGCCTGACTGACCCAGTGCTCTCCCCTCTCCCGGACACTTGAGGATCAGCCAGAGACGAGGCAGAGAGACACCCAGGAGGTGCACCAATCCTCTATTAGCTAACCCACCCGGGATTCTCCTTATGCCTTACGTAGCAATGGCTCCATAACCAAGACACTCAAATCACACGACCTTCGCGAGGTTCCAATGTGGGACCTTTAGCACCAACCTGTCCCACAGAAGTGCTGGATGAGGAGACTCCTGAGCTGGAAATAAGGGTGGGCTCTTGTCCTGTCTCCCAGGAGGCATCCACTGCAGTGACCCTGCCCAGCCCCACTCCCTAGGCTGTCTCATGCCCCTGCCACAGTGTCATACCTCCCCACCCTGGCAACAACATGTTCTTATAGCCCAGAAGCCTGCACTGTCCCAGGGCCAGTCGTGGCACCACAGATCTTCTGTCTTGTGTATGGTCTCAGCCCTGGAAGAGAAAGAGAAGCGATAGAGAGACACTTATGATCCTTCTGTCTTGCAATTTCTGTGTCCTTCCAATCCCATTAATTTGGCTGCACAGTGGAGTGGAGAAGAACATAGGCTGAGAGAGACTTGTCCTCCAGCTGGGGTCAGGCTGAGAGAAATTGTCTGGGGTCCCATTATCCACCTGTGGTCACTCTCAGTCCCCTATGTGGGTTCACACGTGTACCGAAAGCGGGTTTCTTACTCCTCTGGCCCGGAGCAGCAGCTGGTACAGCCATTGAATCCCCCTCCTGGCCTGCTGGCTGATGTCCTTGTCTGGGTCATTGACAAACAAGGCCAGCGCTGTGCCACGTAATTGGTGATCCATCACAAAGGGACTCTCTGCTGAGATCTAATGGAAGGAGAGAGGAAGCTCCATCAGCAGTTTCCTTGCTGGCATGTGAAGGGAGTCACTGAGTGCACAATGTCCCACAGGAATTTCAGAGCATATCAGAGAAGAAGGAGCTGATTCACTGAAGGGTCCCTCCTGTTTCTCTAAGAAGGAGCATGTGACTCTTCTCCTGAGAACCATCTCCGAGAATCTCATGGGAGTGTGTGTGTGTGTTGTTGAGGCAGAGGTGGGGGAAGGGGAGGGTTTCAGACTCTCACTCCCCAAGACATCCAAGGGCCCTGTGGATTGAGTGCTCCAACAGAACCAGAGCAGAGCTCTGGCTTGAAGTTTCAGCTTCTTCCTCCTGTCCCTCAGAAAACCAGGGACCTGACACTCCATTGCACTGACCTCCCCCAATAAGGAGGCGCCCCACTAGGGACCCAGCTAGGAGGAGAGAGAGTAGAAAATGGATCTTCCAGTCTCTTTTCTTACCAATCCCCAAAAAGAGTTAAGAGTAAATTTGGTTCCCACCCCACTCACCTTATGGGGCTCCACCTCCAAGATGAAGTGGAGCCTGTCTGCAAATCCTGGGGACTCTGCCAGCAGCAGGTTCCCCAGCATATGGCATCCAGGCTCCTGGCATGACTGTGCAGAAGCCTGCAAAGCATATGGGTCAAAGTTAGGGAAACTAATTTCTCACACCTGCCACAGGATGGGAAGAGAGGGGGTCTCCTGGGAAGCACTGGGAGACTCACAAGCCTGTCCTGGCCTCATTCCACATCCCAGTGCTGGGCAAATGGCAAGAGTTGATGACACCTGGATCTTTTGATCCATGAGCTGCTGAGTCTCTGCAGAGGCCTTATAGGCAGAAGAGTATAGAGCAGCCAAATTGCTATGGATGGGCTGGGCTGCTGGTGCAAAACACGGCACATAAGAAAGAAGAAGAGAGAAAGAAGAAATCCCCCAGGAGGATAATCCTCTGGAGAGAAGGATCCAGCCCTGCAACAATTTCATCTCTACCCCACCCCTAAAGCTGGAGCTCCTGTGAATCAAAGAGCCGAGGACCAAGGACCACTCTGGAAGAGGAGGAGGAGGCAGGCGGCTCTAGGATTTCAGCCACCCCAAGCAGGGCGACGCATGCGGGCTCTGGCGATGCTGGTGCAGCCAGTGAACCTCGCAGCGTGCCTGCGGGAGGTCGGAGCACGCCTGCCATCCCTCCTGCAGGATGTAAGCTAAACACCGCTTAGTGCTGGGAGTCTGGGCAGCTGGGGTAGGATGAGGAGGAGGATATGCCTGGCTGTTGATGTCCTTCTCCCGTGCCCAGGGTGAAGAACGCCAGTGAAGGAACGCTTCGCAGAGGTGGGTCTCTAGGTCTGGCTCAAGGGCAGGTTTCATGATGCTGGCAAGAGAGGAGCTGGTATTAGACTGTGATGCGGGGGGATGGGACTGCTTCGCCAGCTGCGGACACGAAACCACAGGATATAGGCCCAGGTGGCGAGAATGAAGTGAGGCCTGAACTGGGAATGACAAGGCCAGGCGTCACGGAACCAGACAGTGGCAGGACGGAATAGCGCCTGTTCTCCTGGAGCCTGCTGCCCCTCCTGTATGTGAGCCGGGGTAGGCCTCCCAAGGCCCCTGGAATGTTAGTGGGTGAAAGAACAGCCCAGCCTGGAGGGCTGAACCTTCCCCCTCCATAGCTCTGCCAGAGGAGCCACTCCTGCAGGAGGTGACCTGGGGTGGGAAGGACAGTGACTCTCGGCCTTGCGCCTGAGTAGCACTGAGGTTAGGGAGCCAGCGGAGAGGCTGTCTCGGTACCTGAGGTTGCTCACTGCAACCAGGGGTTGGTGAGGATGGTGCTGGGAGGAGAGTGCTGGGAGGCTCCTCAGCAGGCTCCTGTGAGGCTAGGAGACAAAGGGGCGTGGGAGATTCGCGCCCTACTGACACCTCCCAAAGAGGACATTACACAGCCAATGCCCACGTGGCCAGCAGGATCCCCCACTGCCTTCTGCTCCTCCCATTTCTTCCTGCCATCAAACATCCCCCTTCCAGGATTCCTGCCCATCCAGTCCCAATCCCCTTCTTTCCTCCTCCCTGTCAAAACTGCCCCATTCAGCACCATCCCAACTACCGAGCTGGACCATGTCATTCCTTGTCCCCCAGTCTCAGCCTCAACCACAATTCCCCACTGCCCAATCTCACAATTACTCCTTCTCTTCTCACCCTTCAGCTCAACAATCCCACTGCCCTCTGCCTTACCTTAGCACCACAGCCACCCATTAGCCGGCGATACTGCCAATCCATGTCTCCTCCCTCCAGCTGCTGTATGGCGGTGATGTCTCACTCTACAATCCTCTCCACCACAGCCACGCCTTGCAGCAGCGCGGCTCAGCGTGTCTGTCCTCTGTCTGTGCAGCAAGACACGCCCGGGTAGATAACCTGCAGGAATGTGAGCTGCTTCCCCTCATCCCTGTGTACCCACCAGGAGTGGGGTATGGCGAGAGAAGAACCTGTTAACTAGGGTTATTCACTGCCCCACCACACCAGCTCAGGGCTCAGGCCTCTGTAAGAGTTGTGGGGACCTACCTGTGTCAATCCCCCACCACTCCTACACAAGCAGGATCAGGAACAGGGACAGTGTCTGTAGGGAGAAGACCTCGGCCGTTGTGGGACAAACACTGTCTTAGAGGTCCAGCATGGATGTCAAGGGCGAGGCCCCCATTGGGGTGGTGAATCATCAGGACAAGACCCTCCGGTAGGGGTGGGGATGCTACTTGAGAAGGACAGGATGTTCTTAGTTCCAGCCCAGGTGGGCTGTTTGTACCCGTTCCCTGCACTGGAGCTGTCTCTGATGACCTTGAGAGCAGCTTCATCTGGACATGTCAGCCATTCCTCCTCCCTCTGAATCCTGGTGGTCTGCCAGGAAAGAAACAGGGTGATGCCTGCCCCTTGGGGAAGGACAGGGGGCGTGATGGGAAACGAGGATCCTCAGGCACCCAGGGCAGATCCGTTTATCTCCACTCTCAGGTATGTCTTTAGCCCCCAACAGCTTGCTAGAAGCCCAGAGCAGAGAGCCCCTCTCCACTGTCCAGGACTCCGTGGGAGATTCCTGCCACCAGCCAGGCATCAGGACAAAGTGGCAGCATCTCTTGATGCCCCCCAACCCCAGTTCCCCTTGCTGCAGGGGCAGCTGGGTGACTGCTGCTAGTGTCAGTAGGGTTCACATGGCTCAGACCAGTCACCTGGGCTGGACCTCCCCACCCGCCATTTCACTGGGAGTGTCTGGGCCCAGGGTGTTCACATCATCCTCACCCCTCCCCTGAGCCCAGCCTGGCTCTCACCTGGAACAAAGCAGCAGCGTCCAGCCAGCGCTCGCTGCTGCCAAAGTCCCAGGTGCTGCTGCTGTCTGTATGCTGAGCTGCTGGTGCTGGGACAGGATCATCCTCCTGGCCTGAGGGGCTGGAAGGTCCTCAGTGACCAGGCAGAGGTGTGCCTCCTGTTGAGAATGAGGCTGAGCTCCTGGGGCATGCTGCCCACACAACAAGCCCCAGAGAGCCTCCCTGCTCGATGCCTCTCCTGGGCTGGGTCTGTCTGCGAGCCGCATCCTGAGCCAGCTCCATCTGCACCTGGTCAAAGTTCTCTCCCAGCTCGGCGCCTGCGCCGGGAGCTGTTTATTCACCAGAGGCTGGGCACTTCCCCTCCTTCTGGCCTGGATGAGCTGCTTCCTGCCCGGGGATGCAGAGATTGCTCTGCCCCTTGGGAAGATGGCAGCTGCTTCCTCAGGCTCTGGGACCACTTGCCGACCTTCTTCTGAAGCATCCTGGGAGCCTGGCCATCCTGGAGATCGAGGCGAGAGCAGGTGTGAGTCTGGGCTCAGGCATTTTCACACTCATGGGCCTTTCCTTAGAATCATTGAATCATAGAACTTAAGATGAAGGGACCATTATGATCATCTAGTCTGACCTCCTGCAAGATGCAGGCACAAAGCTGACCCACCCACTCCTGAAATGAATTCTCTCCATGACTCAGCTGTTGAAGTCCCTTTTAGGCTGAGGCGGTGGAGTTGCTGCGTGTCTGCCGCCCATGCTTTCTTGAGGCTGTCGCCGGCTTCCTGCTCTGCTTGGAACTGTTCCTTGAGGCGGGAGACACCAGTTCCTCTGGGAGCGATGTAGGTAGTGAGTTGTTTCGTTGACTGTGAACCGCTCTCAGCTGGTGCACAAGGTGTCATTCAGGCTCAGCTGAGCCTCTTGAGTAGGGTGTCTGCTGGTTTTCCAGTTCCAGGCCGTTGTCGACCTCTGGTGGTGGAGTTGTAATAGCTGGCGCCGGTGCTGGCGCTAGGTGCCCACTTCAGTTCGGTTCTGGGACTGGATGTACTATAACATATCGGTGTTGGCCTGGGATGGACACCACCTCTGGCACAGGTCTCTGGTAACAC